>NC_132887.1:28162164-28462164 GCF_030463535.1 Salminus brasiliensis
TGACAAAAAAGAAGAAAAGTCAATACATGTATAGAAACAGAATGATCACTTACCTGTATCAAAGCTGTTTAAGAACAGCCAGCCTTGCAAAGTTGAAGATGGACGGAAATCCAGCCAGCCAGCCATAGTAGAGAACGGAAACGCAGATGGAATGACCGTTGTTAGTCGTTTCCACCTTCAGAGAGGGACTTGGTCATGGGATCCTGGGAAACTGTATGACAAAAAAAAGACAGTCAATACATGTATAGAAACTGAATGATCACTTACCGGTATCACAGCTGTTTACGAACAGTCAGTCTTGCACAGTTGAAGATGGACGGAAAGCCAGCCAAACAGCCATAGTTGTGAAGTAAAAGCAGATGGAATGACCTTTGTAAGTCGTTTCCACCTTCACAGAGAGAGCAGGTCATGGGATCCAGGAAAACAGTATGACAAAAAATAAAAAGTCAATACATGTATTGAAATTGAATGATCACTTACCTGTTTCAAAGCTGTTTACGAACAGTCAGTCTTGAACAGTTGAAGATGGATGGAAAGCCAGCCAGCCAGTCATTGTTGTAAAGAGTGAAGCAGATGGAATGACCCTTGTTAGTCGTTTCCACCTTCAGAGGGGGAGGATCATGGGATCCTGGGAAACTGTATGACAAAAAAGACAGTCAATACATGTATAGAAACTGAATGATCACTTAACTGTATCACAGCTGTTTACGAACAGTCAGCCTCACACAGTTGAAGATATACAAAAGATAGCTTAATATTTGACAAAAAAGACAGACAATACATGTATAGAAACTGAATGATCACTTACCTGTATCACAGCTGTTTACGAACAGTCAGCCTCACACAGTTGAAGATGAACAGAAAGCCAGCCAGCCAGCCACAGTTGAGAATGGAGATGCAGATGGAATGACCTTTGTCAGTCGTTTCCACCTTCAGAGAGGGAGTCGGTCATGGGATCCTTGGAAACTGTATAACAAAATAAAATAAAAAAAAAGTCAATACATATATAGAAACTGAATGATCACTTACTTATGAACAGCCAGCCTCACACAGTTGAAGATGGAGGGAAAGCCAGCGAGCCACTCAATTGTAAAGAGTAAAGCAGATGGAATATCCCTTGTCAGTCGTTTCCACCTTCAGAGAGGGAGTCGGTCAAGGGATCCTGGGAAACTGTATAACAAAAGAGACAGTCAATACATGTATAGAAACTGAATGATCACTTACCTGTATCACAGCTGTTTACGACCAGTCAGCCTCACACAGTTGAAGATGGACAAAATATACCTTAATAGTAGACAAAAAAGAAAGTCAATACATGTATAGAAACAGAATGATCACTTACCAGTATCACAGCTGTTTACGAACAGCCAGCCTCACACAGTTGAAGATGGATGGAAATCCAGCGAGCCAGTCATTGTTGTAATGTGTGAAGCAAATGGAATGACCCTTGTTAGTCATTTCCACCTTCAGAAAGGGAGTCAGACATGGAATCCTGCGAAACTGTATGACAAAAAATAAAAACTCAATACATGTATAGAAATCGAATGATCACTTACCTGTTTCACAGCTGTTTACGAACAGTTAGCTTTGCACAGTTGAAGATGAACAGAAAGCCAGCCAGCCAGTCATAGTTGTAAATAGTGAAGCAGATGGAATTTCCCTTGTCAGTCGTTTCCACCTTCAGAGAGGGAGTCGGTCATGGGATCCTGGAAAACTGTATGACAAAAAAGAAAAAAAAGACAATACATGTATAGAAACTGAATGATCACTTACCTGTGTCACAGCTGTTTACAACCAGGCAACCTCACACAGTTGAAGATGGACAAAATATACATTAATAGTTGACAAAAAAGAAAGTCAATACATGTATAGAAACTGAATGAACACTTACCTGTATCACAGCTGTTTACTAACAGCCAGCCTTGCACAGTTGAAAATGGAGATGCAGATGGAATTACCCTTGTTAGGCATTTCCACCTTCAGAGAGGGAGTCGGTGAAGGGATTCTGGGAAACTGTATAACAAAAAATAAAAAGTCAATACATGTATAGAAACTGAATGATCACTTACCTGTATCACAGTTGTTTACGAACAGTCAGCCTCACACAGTTGAAGATGGATGGAAAGCCAGACAGCCAGTCATAGTTGTAAAGAGTGAAGCAGATGGAATGTCCCTTGTCAGTCGTTTCCACCTTCAGAGAAGGAGTCGGTCATGGGATCCTGGGAAACTGTATGACAAAAAAAAGACAGTCAATACATGTATAGAAACTGAATGATCACTTACCTGTATCACAGCTGTTTACGAACAGTCAGCCTTGCACAGTTGAAAATGAACAGAAAGCCAGCCAGCCATAGCTGAGAATGGAGATACAGATGGAATGACCTTTCTTAGTCGTTTCCACCTTCAGAGAGGGAGTCAGTCATGGAATCCTGCGAAACTGTATGACAAAAAAGAAAAAAAAGTCAATACATGTATTGAAACTGAATGATCACTTACCTGTATCACAGCTGTTTACAAATAGCCAGCCTTGCACAGTTGAAAATGGAGATGCAAATGGTATTACCCTCGTTAGGCGTTTCCACCTTCAGAGAGGGAGTCAGTCAAGGGATCCTTGGAAACTGTATAACAAAATAAAAAAAAAAAAAAGTCAATACATATATAGAAACTGAATGATCACTTACTTATGAACAGCCAGCCTCACACAGTTGAAGATGGATGGAAAGCCAGCGAGCCACTCAGTTGTAAAGAGTAAAGCAGATGGAATATCCCTTGTCAGTCGTTTCCACCTTCAGAGAGGGAGGTGTCATGGGATCCTGGGAAACTGTATAACAAAAAAGAAAAAAAGTCAATACATGTATAGAAACTGAATGACCACTTACCTGTATCACAGCTGTTTACGACCAGTTAGCCTCACACAGTTGAAGATGGACAAAATATACCTTAATAGTAGACAAAAAAGAAAGTCCATACATGTATAGAAACAGAATGATCACTTACCAGTATCACAGCTGTTTACGAACAGCCAGCCTCACACAGTTGAAGATGGATGGAAATCCAGCGAGCCAGTCATTGTTGTAATGTGTGAAGCAAATGGAATGACCCTTGTTAGTCATGTCCACCTTCAGAAAGGGAGTCAGACATGGAATCCTGCGAAACTTTATGACAAAAAATAAAAACTCAATACATGTATAGAAACTGAATGATCACTTACCTGTTTCATAGCTGTTTACGAACAGTTAGCTTTGCACAGTTGAAGATGAACAGAAAGCCAGCCAGCCAGTCATAGTTGTAAATAGTGAAGCAGATGGAATTTCCCTTGTCAGTCGTTTCCACCTTCAGAGAGGGAGTCGGTCATGGGATCCTGGAAAACTGTATGACAAAAAAGAAAAAGAAGACAATACTTATATTGAAACTGAATGATCACTTACCTCTATCACAGCTGTTTACGAACAGCCAGCCTTGCACAGTTGAATATGGAGGTGCAGATGGATTTACCCTCGATAGACGTTTCCATCTTCAGAGAGGGAGTCGGTCAAGGGATCCTGGGAAACTGTATAACAAAAAAGACAGTCAATACATGTATAGAAACTGAATGATCACTTACCTGTATCACAGCTGTTTACGAACAGTCAGCCTTGCACAGTTGAAAATGAACAGAAAGCCAGCCAGCCAGCCATAGCTGAGAATGGAGATGCAGATGGAATGACCTTTCTTAGTCGTTTCCACCTTCAGAGAGGGAGTCGGTCATTGGATCCTGGGAAACTGTATGACAAAAAAGAAAAAAAAGTCAATACATGTATTGAAACTGAATGATCACTTACCTCTATCACAGCTGTTTACGAACAGCCAGCCTTGCACAGTTGAAAATGGAGATGCAAATGGAATTACCCTCGTTAGGCGTTTCCACCTTCAGAGAGGGAGTCGGTCAAGGGATCCTGGGAAACTGTATGACAAAAAAGAAAAAAAAGTCAATACATGTATAGAAACTGAATGATCACTTACCTGTGTCACAGCTGTTTACGAACAGTAAGCCTCGCACAGTTGAAGATGGATGGAAAGCTAGCCAGCCAGTCATGGTTGTAAAGAGTGAAGCAGATGGAATGTCCCTTGTCAGTCGTTTCCACCTTCAGAAAGGGAGTCAGAAATGGAATCGTGTGAAACTGTATGACAAAAAATAAAAAGTCAATACATGTATAGAAACTGAATGATCACTTACCTGTATCACAGCTCTTTATGAACAGCCAGCCTCACACAGTTGAAGATGGATGGAAAGCCAGCGAGCCAGTCATAGTTGTAATGTGTGAAGCAAATGGAATGACCCTTGTTAGTCATTTCCACCTTCAGAAAGGGAGTCAGACATGGAATCCTGCGAAACTGTATGACAAAAAATAAAAAGTCAATACATGTATTGAAACTGAATGATCACTTACCTGTATCACAGCTGTTTACGAACAGCCAGCCTTGCACAGTTGAAAATGGAGATGCAGATGGAATTACCCTCTATATGCATTTCCACCTTCAGAGAGGGAGTCGGTCAGGGGATCCTGGGAAACTGTATGGCAAAAAAGACAGTCAATACATGTATTGAAACTGAATGATCACTTACCTGTATCACAGCTGTTTACGACCTGTCAGCCTCACACAGTTGAAGATGGACAAAATACAGCTTAATAGTTGACAAAAAAGAAAGTCAATACATGTATAGAAACTGAATGATCACTTACCTGTATCACAGCTGTTTACGAACAGTCAACCTTGCACAGTTGAAGATGCACGTAAAGCCAGCCAGCCAGCCATAGTTGAAAATGGAGATTCAGATGGAATGACCTTTGTTAGTTGTTTCCACCTTCAGAGAGGGAGTCAGTCATGGAATCCTGGGAAACTGTATGACAAAAAATAAAAAGTCAATACATTTATAGAAACTGAATGATCACTTACCTGTATCATAGCTGTTTAGGAACAGTCAGCCTAACACAGTTGAAGATGGACAGAAAGCCAGTCATAGTTGACAATGGAGATGCAGAAGGAATTACCCTTGTTAGGCGTTCTCACCTTCAGAGAGGGAGTCGGTCAAGGGATCCTGGGAAACTCTATAACAAAAAAGACAGTCAATACATGTATAGAAACTGAATGATCACTTACCTGTATCAAAGCTGTTTACGAACAGCCAGCCTTGCAGAGTTGAAGATGGGCGGAAAGCCAGCCAGCCAGCCATAGTAGAGAAAGGAGATGCAGAGACGTTGTTAGTCGTTTCCACCTTCAGAGAGGGAGTCGGTCATGGAATCCTGCGAAACTGTATGACAAAAAATAAAAAGACGATACATGTATAGAAACTGAATGATCACTTACCTGTATCACAGCTGTTTACGACCAGTCAGCCTCACACAGTTGAAGATGAACAGAAAGCCAGCCAGCCAGCCAGCCTTAGTTGAGAATGGAGATGCAGATGGAATGACCTTTGTTAGTCGTTTCCACCTTCAGAGAGGGAGTCGGTCATGGGATCCTGGGAAACTGTATGACAAAAAAGAAAAAAAGTCAATACATGTATTGAAACTGAATGATCACTTACCTGTATCATAGCTGTTTACGAACAGCCAGCCTTGCACAGTTGAAAATGGAGGTGCAGATGGAATTACCCTCGTTAGACGTTTCCACCTTCAGAGAGGGAGTCGGTCAAGGGATCCTGGGAAACTGTATAACAAAAAAGACAGTCAATACATGTATAGAAATTGAATGATCACTTACCTGTATCACAGCTGTTTACGAACAGTCAGCCTCACACAGTTGAAGATGAACAGAAAGCCAGCCAGCCAGCCATAGTTGAGAATGGAGATGCAGATGGAATGACCTTTGTTAGTCATTTACACCTTCAGAGAGGGAGTCGGTCAGGGGATCCTGGGAAACTGTATGGCAAAAAAGACAGTCAATACATGTATTGAAACTGAATGATCACTTACCTGTATCACAGCTGTTTACGACCTGTCAGCCTCACACAGTTGAAGATGGACAAAATACAGCTTAATAGTTGACAAAAAAGAAAGTCAATACATGTATAGAAACTGAATGATCACTTACCTGTATCACAGCTGTTTACGAACAGTCAACCTTGCACAGTTGAAGATGCACGTAAAGCCAGCCAGCCAGCCATAGTTGAAAATGGAGATTCAGATGGAATGACCTTTGTTAGTTGTTTCCACCTTCAGAGAGGGAGTCAGTCATGGAATCCTGGGAAACTGTATGACAAAAAATAAAAAGTCAATACATTTATAGAAACTGAATGATCACTTACCTGTATCATAGCTGTTTAGGAACAGTCAGCCTAACACAGTTGAAGATGGACAGAAAGCCAGTCATAGTTGACAATGGAGATGCAGAAGGAATTACCCTTGTTAGGCGTTCTCACCTTCAGAGAGGGAGTCGGTCAAGGGATCCTGGGAAACTCTATAACAAAAAAGACAGTCAATACATGTATAGAAACTGAATGATCACTTACCTGTATCAAAGCTGTTTACGAACAGCCAGCCTTGCAGAGTTGAAGATGGGCGGAAAGCCAGCCAGCCATAGTAGAGAAAGGAGATGCAGAGACGTTGTTAGTCGTTTCCACCTTCAGAGAGGGAGTCGGTCATGGAATCCTGCGAAACTGTATGACAAAAAATAAAAAGACGATACATGTATAGAAACTGAATGATCACTTACCTGTATCACAGCTGTTTACGACCAGTCAGCCTCACACAGTTGAAGATGAACAGAAAGCCAGCCAGCCAGCCAGCCTTAGTTGAGAATGGAGATGCAGATGGAATGACCTTTGTTAGTCGTTTCCACCTTCAGAGAGGGAGTCGGTCATGGGATCCTGGGAAACTGTATGACAAAAAAGAAAAAAAGTCAATACATGTATTGAAACTGAATGATCACTTACCTGTATCATAGCTGTTTACGAACAGCCAGCCTTGCACAGTTGAAAATGGAGGTGCAGATGGAATTACCCTCGTTAGACGTTTCCACCTTCAGAGAGGGAGTCGGTCAAGGGATCCTGGGAAACTGTATAACAAAAAAGACAGTCAATACATGTATAGAAATTGAATGATCACTTACCTGTATCACAGCTGTTTACGAACAGTCAGCCTCACACAGTTGAAGATGAACAGAAAGCCAGCCAGCCAGCCATAGTTGAGAATGGAGATGCAGATGGAATGACCTTTGTTAGTCATTTACACCTTCAGAGAGGGAGTCGGTCAGGGGATCCTGGGAAACTGTATGGCAAAAAAGACTGTCAATACATGTATTGAAACTGAATGATCACTTACCTGTATCACAGCTGTTTACGACCTGTCAGCCTCACACAGTTGAAGATGGACAAAATACAGCTTAATAGTTGACAAAAAAGAAAGTCAATACATGTATAGAAACTGAATGATCACTTACCTGTATCACAGCTGTTTACGAACAGTCAACCTTGCACAGTTGAAGATGCACGTAAAGCCAGCCAGCCAGCCATAGTTGAAAATGGAGATTCAGATGGAATGACCTTTGTTAGTTGTTTCCACCTTCAGAGAGGGAGTCAGTCATGGAATCCTGGGAAACTGTATGACAAAAAATAAAAAGTCAATACATTTATAGAAACTGAATGATCACTTACCTGTATCATAGCTGTTTAGGAACAGTCAGCCTAACACAGTTGAAGATGGACAGAAAGCCAGTCATAGTTGACAATGGAGATGCAGAAGGAATGACCTTTGTTAGTCATTTACACCTTCAGAGAGGGAGTCGGTCATTGGATCCTGGGAAACTGTATGACAAAAAAGAAAAAAAAAGTCAATACATGTATTGAAACTGAATGATCACTTACCTGTATCACAGCTGTTTACGAACAGCCAGCCGTGCACAGTTGAAAAAGGAGATGCAGATGGAATTAACCTCGTTAGTCATTTACACCTTCAGAGAGGGAGTCGGTCATTGGATCCTGGGAAACTGTATGACAAAAAAGAAAAAAAAGTCAAAACATGTATAGAAACTGAATAATCACTTACCTGTATCAAAGCTGTTTACGAACAGCCAGCCTCACACAGTTGAAGATGGATGGAAAGCCAGCCAGCCTGTCATAGTTGTAAAGAGTGAAGCAGATGGAATGTCCCTTGTTAGTCGTTTCCACCTTCAGAGAGGGAGTCGGTCATGGGATCCTGGGAAACTGTATGACAAAAAAGAAAAAAAGACAATACATGTATAGAAATTGAATGATCACTTACCTGTATCACAGCTGTTTACAACCAGGCAGCCTCACACAGTTGAAGATGGACAAAATATACATTAATAGTTGACAAAAAAAAAAGTCAATACATGTATAGAAACTGAATGATCACTTACCTGTATCACAGCTGTTTACGAACAAGAAGCCTTGCACAGTTGAAGATGGATGGAAAGCCAGCGAGCCAGTCATAGTTGTAATGTGTGAAGCAAATGGAATGACCCTTGTTAGTCATTTCCACCTTCTGAAAGGGAGTTAGACATGGAATCCTGCGAAACTGTATGACAAAAAAGACAGTCAATACATGTATAGAAACTGAATGATCACTTACCTGTATCACAGCTGTTTACGACCACTCAGCCTCACACAGTTGAAGATGGACAAAAGATAGCTTAATATTTGTCAAAAAAGACAGACAATACATGTATAGAAACTGAATGATCACTTACCTGTATCACAGCTGTTTACGAACAGTAAGCCTCACACAGTTGAAGATGAACAGAAAGCCAGCCAGCCAGCCATAGTTGAGAATGGAGATGCAGATGGAATGACCTTTGTTAGTCATTTACACCTTCAGAGAGGGAGTCGGTCATTGGATCCTGGGAAACTGTATGACAAAAAAGAAAAAAAAGTCAATACATGTATTGAAACTGAATGATCACTTAACTGTATCACAGCTGTTTACGAACAGCCAGCCGTGCACAGTTGAAAAAGGAGATGCAGATGGAATTAACCTCGTTAGTCATTTACACCTTCAGAGAGGGAGTCGGTCATTGGATCCTGGGAAACTGTATGACAAAAAAAAAAAAAAAAGTCAATACATGTATAGAAACTGAATAATCACTTAACTGTATCAAAGCTGTTTACGAACAGCCAGCCTTGCACAGTTGAAGATGGACAGAAAGCCAGCCAGCCAGCCATAGTAGAGAAAGGAGATGCAGAGACGTTGTTAGTCGTTTCCACCTTCAGAGAGGGAGTCGGTCATGGGATCCTGGGAAACTGTATGACAAAAAAGAAAAAAAGACAATACATGTATAGAAATTGAATGATCACTTACCTGTATCACAGCTGTTTACAACCAGGCAGCCTCACACAGTTGAAGATGGACAAAATATACATTAATAGTTGACAAAAAAATAAGTCAATGCATGTATAGAAACTGAATGATCACTTACCTTTATCACAGCTGTTTACGAACAGCCAGCCTCACACAGTTGAAGATGGATGGAAAGCCAGCCAGCCTGTCATAGTTGTAAAGAGTGAAGCAGATGGAATGTCCCTTGTCAGTCGTTTCCACCTTCAGAGAGGGAGTCGGTCATGGGATGCTGGGAAACTGTATGACAAAAAAAAAAAGTCAATACATGTATTGAAACTGAATGATCACTTACCTGTATCATAGCTGTTTACGAACAGCCAGCCTTGCACAGTTGAAAATGGAGGTGCAGATGGAATTACCCTCGTTAGACGTTTCCACCTTCAGAGAGGGAGTCGGTCGAGGGATCCTGGGAAACTGTATAACAAAAAAGACAGTCAATACATGTATAGAAACTGAATGATCACTTACCTGTATCACAGCTGTTTATGAACAGCCAGCCTCACACAGTTGAAGATGGATGGAAAGCCAGCGAGCCACTCATAGTTGTAAAGAGTAAAGCAGATGGAATGTCCCTTGTCAGTCGTTTCCACCTTCAGAGAGGGAGGATCATGGGATCCTGGGAAACTGTATGACAAAAAAGAAAAAAAGTCAATAGATGTATAGAAACTGAATGATCACTTACCTGTATCACAGCTGTTTACGAACAGTCAGCCTTGTAGTAATGTGAATGTGTAAAATGGTTATGTTTTTGAGAACCAGTAGGGGGCACTAGAGTAGAGCTACTGTGAGTGTCCTAGAAGAAGAAACCAGTTGAAGCTGGTAGCTGCCTAGAGAACAGTGTTGTTGTGAGTTCCAGCACTTGAAGGTGTGGTTGGTCTGTCTTTTTTTTGTACTTTTGATATCACGGATATCACATCTGGCGACGAGGAAACAGTGGACAATAATTCAGCTCTTTGGACCTTTTTTTTTTTTAAAAGAGGACTGTGCAAGGTTTTTTTTGCAAGACATCCAGAGCATGGCAGCTATGGTAGGAACTCTCACTCCTTTTGATAATGGAAATCAGTCCTGGGAGGAGTATTGTGAGGTGTTATCACATTTCTTCGAGGCAAATGAGATTACAGATGCTGCTAAGAAACGTGCAATTCTTCTTAGCTCGGTGGGAAGTCAAACCTACAGTCTCATGAGAAACTTGTTAAGTCCTACCAAACCAGGGGAGAAAACCTATGATGAGCTGGTGGAACTGCTGAAAGAGCATTACAACCCCAAGCCAAGTGAGATAGTACAGCGTTTCAAGTTTAATTCAAGGAATAGGAAACCAAAGGAGAGTGTTTCTGAATATGTGGCTGTACTTCGTGAACTGGCTCAACACTGCAATTATGGAGATAAGCTGACAGAAATGTTGAGGGACAGGCTTGTTTGCGGTATTGAAGATGATCGCATGCAGCGTAGATTGTTAGCGGAGCCTGAGCTAACATATGACAAAGCCCTGAAGCTTGCTCAAGCAATAGAGACTGCTTCTAAAGATATTCAGGATCTTCAAGGACAGAGTAAGTTTCACAGTGTCGTGGCAGACAAGCGGGAGATGGCGTGCAAGTTCTTTGCAGGACCAAAAGCACGAGATGGAAATCGCTCACGTACTGTTTGCTACCGATGTGGAGGTGAACACATGGCGCCAGAGTGCCGGTTTGCAAAAGAAAAATGCCACAAATGTAAAAAAAAGTGGGACACATTAAAAAAATGTGCAGAGCAAAGTTACCTGTCGATCACTCCAGGCCTACAGGGGGAGGAAAGAAAAGGTATGAAAAAAGGGAAAACAAGCAGTCAGCCAATCACATCAGTGAAAATTCCAACTCAGAAAATGAAGCAGAAGAGATATTCACAATGCACAATTTAAAAGAGACAAACATTCCTAAAGTAGAGCCAATCAAGCTTCAGCTCAAAGTTAATGACTTGAATGTCAACTTTGAAGTAGACACTGGGTGTAGCGTTACAATTTTGACGCAGGCAGAGTATGCAAAACTAGAAAGCAAGGAAAACATTTCGGAACTAGGCAAGTGTTCTGTGAATCTCAAAACGTACACAGGAGAAAGAGTAGAAACCTTAGGTGTAGCAAAGGTCAGTGTAGTGTACAAGGACATTGTCAAACAGCTACCTGTAGTAGTAGTGGCAGGTAAGGGTCCAAATTTATTAGGGCGTGGGTGGATCAGAGAACTGGCTGTAGACTGGTGTTCTTTAAACCAACTTACTGCGACTACGCAGACAGTGCAGGACGTACTGGCACAGCATGACATGGTGTTCAAGGAAGGATTGGGGACATGGAAGGGTCCTCCCGCAAAAATCCATGTTGACAAAGAAGCTGTTCCAAGGTTTTTCAAACCAAGACCCGTTCCCTATGCAATGAAGCAGAAAGTAGAGGCAGAGATAGATAGGCTAGTAGAGGAAAACATTCTAGAACCTGTGAAATTCTCAGAATGGGCAGCGCCTATTGTTCCAGTTTTAAAACCGGACAAGTCAGTGAGAATTTGTGGTGATTACAAATTAACGGTCAACCGAGTATCCAAGTTAGAGCAGTATCCGATTCCAAGAGTTGAGGATCTCTTTGAGAAGTTGGCAGGTGGTGAGAAGTTCACCAAGTTAGACTTAAGTCATGCCTATCAACAAGTGACTCTAGATGAGGAATCCAAACCTTATGTCACTATTAGTACGCACAAGGGTCTGTTTGCAGTGAATCGACTTCCTTTTGGAGTGTCCTCCAGTCCTGCAATCTTCCAACGAATCATGGAGGGATTACTGCAGGGAATCCCCAATGTAGCAGTGTATCTTGATGACATTCTACTGACGGGCAAGAATGACCAGGAACACCTCAAAGCCCTAAGTGAAGTTCTAACAAGGTTAGAAGAAGCAGGCTTGCGGCTAAAACGGAGCAAATGCTCGTTCATGGGCAAAGAAGCAGAGTTCCTGGGACATAAAGTGGATTCTACAGGACTGCACCCACTGCAGAATAAGGTCAGGGCCATTCAGGAAGCACCTTCACCAACAAATGTGACAGAGCTCAAGGCGTATCTGGGATTGTTAAACTATTACAACAGATTTCTACCAAATCTGTCAACTTTGTTAGCTCCTCTACATCAGCTACTGAGAAAAGATACCAACTGGCACTGGGGAAAAGAGCAAGAAGCTGCTTTTGAGAAATCTAAAAAGCTCATGCAGTCATCGGACGTGTTAGTGCATTATGACAGTCAGAAGGATCTCATTCTCTCATGTGATGCATCACCCTACGGGGTTGGGGCTGTGTTGTCACATCGAATGTCCAATGGGGAAGAAAGGCCCATTAGTTTCATGTCGCGAACACTAACACCAGCGGAGCGCAATTATTCGCAATTGGACAAGGAAGGACTTGCTGTGATGTTTGGAGTGCAACGCTTTCACAAGTACTTGTATGGTAGAAAGTTTACCATTTGCACTGATCACAAGCCCCTTCTGTCCCTTTTCAATGAAATGAAAGCTGTTCCTCAGATGGTATCGCCAAGAGTACAACGGTGGTCAGTAGCCTTGCGAGCTTATGAGTATGTCATTATCTACAAGCCAGGCAAAGACCATGGCAATGCTGACGCTCTGAGCAGATTGCCACTTCCATGTTCAGAAGTGGTAAAGGAACAGGAAGACAGAGTGCTAATGATGGAGGAAATAGCACTGGTGTCTGATGGTGATGTGCGCAAGTGGACAACCAAAGATACTGTTTTGTCCAGGGTCAGAGAATACATAATGAGAGGCTGGCCAGAGCAGGTGATGGATCCTCAGTTTATGCCATTTGCTGTGAGAAAAGATGAACTGAGTGTCCAAGATGGTTGCATCTTGTGGGGTGCACGTGTGGTGGTGCCAAATAGGGGACGCCAAGATCTCCTGAACCAACTACACCAATGCCATCCTGGAGTTACCCGAATGAAGGCCCTAGCCAGAAGTTATTTCTGGTGGCCAAAGCTTGACCAGGATATTGAAGCTACAGTGAAAAGATGTTCAAAGTGTCAGGAAATGCAAAAATGTCCAGCTGTAGCCCCACTTCACCCATGGGAGTGGCCGGACAAACAATGGAGACGATTGCACATCGACTATGCAGGACCATTTATGGGACAAATGTTTCTCATAGTCATTGATGCTCATTCCAAATGGTTAGATGTCTATCCTGTACATGCAGCTACCTCTTCTGTTACCATTGAGTGTCTGCGCAAAAGTTTTAGCATCCAAGGACTACCAGAAATGATAGTTTCAGATAATGGTGCTTGCTTTATGAGTGCAGAGTTTAAAGAATTCATGACAAAGAATGGAATTACACACGTGACTTCTGCTCCCTTCCATGCCTCCTCAAATGGTCTTGCGGAAAGAGCAGTTCAGACGTTCAAGACCATGATGAAAAAAGCTGGAGAAGGCAGCATCTCTACAAAAGTGGCTCGAGTGTTGTTCAGTTACAGGATTACACCGCAGTCTACAACAGGGAAGTCACCTGCAGAGATGTTACAAGGTAGAAAACTTAGGTCAACCTTAGACCTGGTGCATCCAGACTTAAAGAGGAGGGTGATTGAGAAACAGGGCAAACAGAAGAAGAGTCACGACAAGCAACGCCAGGGTCGAGAATTTGAACAAGGAGTTGTGGTAATGACAAGGAATTTCAGCCATGGTCCTAAATGGATTCGGGGACTCATTGAAGAAGTGACGGGTCCAGTATCCTACAAGGTCAGACTGGGTGATGGCAAGATTGTACGAAGACATGTGGATCAGATTTTGGCTGGAGCTGAGAACAGTCAGATCTCAGAGATGAATGTGTCAGACAGACTTTCAAATCCACTGTTGCTAGAAACAGACATAGCTGAAACCATCAAAATCTCAGAAAAGGAACAGACAAAGGACTTTGTCAAGGACTCTGAGATTCCAAATCCGCAGGGACAATCCGTGAGTGTCAGTGTCAGTACTGACAATTCTCAGAGTTGTGGAACAACATTGCGTAGCTCACAAAGGACTGTAAGGAAGCCTACTCACTTACAGGACTATGAACAGTAAAAAAAAAAAAAAAAAAAAAAAAAAAAAAAGAAAGAAAGAAACAGAGAAAACTGAAAATGAAAAAACAAGAGAGAATGCAATTGTTATGTTAATGTTAATAGATTGCTGTTTGTTTGCTTTACTGATTTAGGTGATAGTTGTTTAAAAAAAAAAAAAAAAAAAAGACTACCTACTTTGTACTGAATGCAAACGGAAAACGAAAGATTCATTTTGTGAAACAGTATTATAAATGTTTTTTTTGTTCGTTTTTTCATTAAGTGAACTCTTTAAGAGGAGGGAAATATGTAGTAATGTGAATGTGTAAAATGGTTATGTTTTTGAAAACCAGTAGGGGGCACTAGAGTAGAGCTACTGTGAGTGTCCTAGAAGAAGAAACCAGTTGAAGCTGGTAGCTGCCTAGAGAACAGTGTTGTTCTGAGTTCCAGCACTTGGTTAATTAAAGACAACCTAAAGGTGTGGTTGGTCTGTCTTTTTTTTGTACTTTTGATATCACGGATATCACAAGCCTCACACAGTTGAAGATGAACAGAAAGCCAGCCAGCAATCCATAGTTGAGAATGGAGATGCAGATGGAATGACCTTTGTTAGTCGTTTCCACCTTCAGAGAGGGAGTCGGTCATTGGATCCTGGGAAACTGTATGACAAAAAAGAAAAAAAAGTCAATACATGTATAGAAACTGAATGATCACTTACCTGTATCACAGCTGTTTACGAATAGCCAGCCTTGCACAGTTGAAAATGGAGATGCAAATGGAATTACCCTCGTTAGGCGTTTCCACCTTCAGAGAGGGAGTCGGTCAAGGGATCCTGGGAAACTGTATAACAAAATAAAAAAAAAGTCAATACATGTATAGAAACTGAATGATCACTTAAATGTATCACAGCTGTTTACGACCAGTCAGCCTCACACAGTTGAAGATGAACAGAAAGCCAGCCAGCCAGCCATAGTTGAGAATGGAGATGCAGATGGAATGACCTTTGTTAGTCGTTTCCACCTTCAGAGAGGGAGTCGGTCAAGGGATCCTGCGAAACTGTATAACAAAAAAGACAATCAATACATGTATAGAAACTGAATGATCACTTACCTGTATCACAGCTGTTTACGAACAGCCAGCCTTGCACAGTTGAAAATGGAGATGCAGATGGAATTACCCTTGTTAGACTTTTCAACCTTCAGAGAGGGAGTTGGTCAAGGGGTCCTGGGAAACTGTATAACAAAAAAGACAGTCAATACATGTATAGAAACTGAATGATCACTTACCTGTATCACAGCTGTTTACGAACAAGAAGCCTTGCACAGTTGAAGATGGATGGAAAGCCAGCCAGCCAGTCATAGTTGTAAAGAGTGAAGCAGATGGAATGTCCCTTGTCAGTCGTTTCCACCTTCAGAAAGGGAGTCAGACATGGAATCCTGCGAAACTGTATGAAGAAAAATAAAAAGTCAATACATGTATAGAAACTGAATGATCACTTACCTGTATCACAGCTGTTTACGAACAGCCAGCCTCACACAGTTGAAGATGGATGGAAAGCCAGCGAGCCAGTCATAGTTGTAATGTGTGAAGCAAATGGAATGACCCTTGTTAGTCATTTCCACCTTCAGAAAGGGAGTCAGACATGGAATCCTGCGAAACTGTATGACAAAAAAGACAGTCAATACATGTATAGAAACTGAATGATCACTTACCTGTATCACAGCTGTTTACGACCACTCAGCCTCACACAGTTGAAGATGGACAAAAGATAGCTTAATATTTGTCAAAAAAGACAGACAATACATGTATAGAAACTGAATGATCACTTACCTGTATCACAGCTGTTTACGAACAGTCAGCCTCACACAGTTGAAGATGAACAGAAAGCCAGCCAGCCAGCCATAGTTGAGAATGGAGATGCAGATGGAATGACCTTTGTTAGTCATTTACACCTTCAGAGAGGGAGTCGGTCATTGGATCCTGGGAAACTGTATGACAAAAAAGAAAAAAAAGTCAATACATGTATTGAAACTGAATGATCACTTACCTGTATCACAGCTGTTTACGAACAGTCAGCCGTGCACAGTTGAAAAAGGAGATGCAGATGGAATTAACCTTGTTAGTCATTTACACCTTCAGAGAGGGAGTCGGTCAACGGATCCTGGGAAACTGTATGACAAAAAAAAAAAAAAAAGTCAATACATGTATAGAAACTGAATAATCACTTACCTGTATCAAAGCTGTTTACGAACAGCCAGCCTTGCACAGTTGAAGATGGACGGAAAGCCAGCCAGCCAGCCATAGTAGAGAAAGGAGATGCAGAGACGTTGTTAGTCGTTTCCACCTTCAGAGAGGGAGTCGGTCATGGGATCCTGGGAAACTGTATGACAAAAAAGAAAAAAAGACAAAACATGTATAGAAATTGAATGATCACTTACCTGTATCACAGCTGTTTACAACCAGGCAGCCTCACACAGTTGAAGATGGACAAAATATACATTAATAGTTGACAAAAAAATAAGTCAATGCATGTATAGAAACTGAATGATCACTTACCTTTATCACAGCTGTTTACGAACAGTCAGCCTCACACAGTTGAAGATGGATGGAAAGCCAGCCAGCCAGTAATAGTTGTAAAGAGTGAAGCAGATGGAATGTCCCTTCTCAGTCGTTTCCACCTTCAGAGAGGGAGTCGGTCATGGGATCCTGGGAAACTGTATGACAAAAAAGAAAAAAAAGTCAATACATGTATTGAAACTGAATGATCACTTACCTGTATCACAGCTGTTTACGAATAGCCAGCCTTGCACAGTTGAAAATGAACAGAAAGCCAGCCAGCCAGCCAGCCATAGTTGAGAATGGAGATGCAGATGGAATGACCTTTGTTAGTCATTTACACCTTCAGAGAGGGAGTCGGTCATTGGATCCTGGGAAACTGTATGACAAAAAAAAAAAAAAAAGTCAATACAAGTATAGAAACTGAATAATCACTTACCTGTATCAAAGCTGTTTACGAACAGCCAGCCTTGCACAGTTGAAGATGGACGGAAAGCCAGCCAGCCAGCCATAGTAGAGAAAGGAGATGCAGAGACGTTGTTAGTCGTTTCCACCTTCAGAGAGGGAGTCGGTCATGGGATCCTGGGAAACTGTATGACAAAAAAGAAAAAAAGACAAAACATGTATTGAAACTGAATGATCACTTACCTGTATCATAGCTGTTTACGAACAGCCAGCCTTGCACAGTTGAAAATGGAGGTGCAGATGGAATTACCCTCGTTAGACGTTTCCACCTTCAGAGAGGGAGTCGGTCAAGGGATCCTGGGAAACTGTATAACAAAAAAGACAGTCAATACATGTATAGAAACTGAATGATCACTTACCTGTATCACAGCTGTTTATGAACAGCCAGCCTCACACAGTTGAAGATGGATGGAAAGCCAGCGAGCCACTCATAGTTGTAAAGAGTAAAGCAGATGGAATGTCCCTTGTCAGTCGTTTCCACCTTCAGAGAGGGAGTCTGTCATGGTATCCAGGAAAACTGTATGACAAAAAAGAAAAAAAGACAATACATGTATAGAAACGGAATGATCACTTACCTGTATCACAGCTGTTTACGAACAGTCAGCCTTGCACAGTTGAAAATGAACAGAAAGCCAGCCAGCCAGCCATAGCTGAGAATGGAGATGCAGATGGAATGACCTTTTTTAGTCGTTTCCACCTTCAGAGAGGGAGTCAGTTATGAAATCCTGCGAAACTGTATGACAAAAAATAAAAAGACAATACATGTATAGAAATTGAATGATCACTTACCTCTATCACAGCTGTTTACTAACAGCCAGCCTTGCACAGTTGAAAATGGAGATGCAGATGCAATTACCCTTGTTAGGCATTTCCACCTTCAGAGAGGGAGTCGGTCAAGGGATCCTGGGAAACTGTATAACAAAAAATAAAAAGTCAATACATGTATAGAAACTGAATGATCACTTACCTGTATCACAGCTGTTTACGAACAGTCAGCCTTGCACAGTTGAAAATGAACAGAAAGCCAGCCAGCCAGCCATAGGTGAGAATGGAGATGCAGATGGAATGACTTTTGTTAGTCGTTTCCACCTTCAGAGAGGGCGTCAGTCATGGAATCCTGCGAAACTGTATGGCAAAAAATAAAAAGTCAATACATGTATAGAAACTGAATGATCACTTAAATGTATCACAGCTGTTTACGACCAGTCAGCCTCACACAGTTGAAGATGGACAAAATATAGCTTAATAGTTGACAAAAAAGAAAGTCAATACATGTATAGAAACTGAATGATCACTTACCAGTATCACAGCTGTTTACGAACAGCCAGCCTCACACAGTTGAAGATGGATGGAAAGCCAGCGAGCCAGTCATAGTTGTAAAGAGTGAAGCAAATGGAATGTCCCTTGTTATTCGTTTCCACCTTCAGAAAGGGAGTCGGTCATGGGATCCTAGGAAACTGTATGACAAAAAAGAAAGTCAATACATGTATAGAAACTGAATGATCACTTACCTGTATCATAGCTGTTTACGAACAGCCAGCCTTGCACAGTTGAAAATGGAGATGCAGATGGAATTACCCTCGTTAGACATTTCCACCTTCAGAGAGAGAGTCAGTCATGGGATCATGGGAAAATGTATGACAAAAAAGAAAAGAAGTCAATACATGTATAGAAACTGAATGATCACTTACCTGTATCACAGCTGTCTACGAACAGTCAGCCTTGCACAGTTGAAGATGAACAGAAAGCCAGCCAGACAGCAATAGTTGAGAATGGAGATGCAGATGGAATGACCTTTGTTAGTCGTTTCCACCTTCAGAGAGGGAGTCGGTCATTGGATCCAGGGAAACTGTATGACAAAAAAGAAAAAAAAGTCAATACATGTATTGAAACTGAATGATCACTTACCTGTATCACAGCTGTTTACCAACAGCCAGCCTTGCACAGT
Organism: Salminus brasiliensis; assembly: GCF_030463535.1. Classification (NCBI taxonomy): domain Eukaryota; kingdom Metazoa; phylum Chordata; class Actinopteri; order Characiformes; family Bryconidae; genus Salminus; species Salminus brasiliensis. The sequence continues at coordinate 28,181,502 of NC_132887.1, forward strand.
TGAAAATTGAGATGCAGATGGAATTACCCCCGTTAGGCATTTCCACCTTCAGAGTGAGTCAGTCAAGGGATCCTGGGAAACTGTATGACAAAAAAGAAAAAAGTCAATAGATGTATAGAAACTGAATGATCACTTACCTGTATCATAGCTGTTTACAAACAGTCAGCCTAACACAGTTGAAGATGGACAGAAAGCCAGTCAGCCAGTCATAGTTGACAATGGAGATGCAGAGGGAATTACCCTTGTTATGCGTTTCCACCTTCAGAGAGGGAGTCGGTCATGGAATTCTGGGAAACTGTTTGACAAAAAAGAAAAAGTCTATAAATGTATAGAAACTGAATGATCACTTACCTGTATCACAGCTGTTTAGGAACAGCCAGCCTCACACAGTTGAAGATGGATGGAAAGCCAGCGAGCCACTCATAGTTGTAAAGAGTAAAGCAGATGGAATGTCCCTTGTCAGTCGTTTCCACCTTCAGAGAGGGAAGATCATGGGATCCTGGGAAACTGTATGACAAAAAAGAAAAAAAGTCAATACATGTATAGAAACTGAATGATCACTTACTTATGAACAGCCAGCCTCACACAGTTGAAGATGGATGGAAAGCCAGCGAGCCACTCATAGTTGTAAGGAGTAAAGCAGATGGAATGTCCCTTGTCAGTCGTTTCCACCTTCAGAGAGGGAGGATCATGGGATCCTGGGAAACTGTATGACAAAAAAGAAAAAAAGACAAAACATGTATAGAAATTGAATGATCACTTACCTGTATCACAGCTGTTTACAACCAGGCAGCCTCACACAGTTGAAGATGGACAAAATATACATTAATAGTTGACAAAAAAATAAGTCAATGCATGTATAGAAACTGAATGATCACTTACCTTTATCACAGCTGTTTACGAACAGCCAGCCTCACACAGTTGAAGATGGATGGAAAGCCAGCCAGCCTCTCATAGTTGTAAAGAGTGAAGCAGATGGAATGTCCCTTGTCAGTCGTTTCCACCTTCAGAGAGGGAGTCGGTCATGGGATCCTGGGAAACTGTATAACAAAATAAAAAGTCAATACATGTATAGAAACTGAATGATCACTTACCTGTATCACAGCTGTTTACGAACAGTCAGCCTTGCACAGTTGAAAATGAACAGAAAGCCAGCCAGCCAGCCATAGGTGAGAATGGAGATGCAGATGGAATGACTTTTGTTAGTCGTTTCCACCTTCAGAGAGGGCGTCAGTCATGGAATCCTGCGAAACTGTATGGCAAAAAATAAAACATCAATACATGTATAGAAACTGAATGATCACTTAAATGTATCACAGCTGTTTACGACCAGTCAGCCTCACACAGTTGAAGATGGACAAAATATAGCTTAATAGTTGACAAAAAAGAAAGTCAATACATGTATAGAAACTGAATGATCACTTACCAGTATCACAGCTGTTTACGAACAGCCAGCCTCACACAGTTGAAGATGGATGGAAAGCCAGCGAGCCAGTCATAGTTGTAAAGAGTGAAGCAAATGGAATGTCCCTTGTTATTCGTTTCCACCTTCAGAAAGGGAGTCGGTCATGGGATCCTAGGAAACTGTATGACAAAAAAGAAACTCAATACATGTATAGAAACTGAATGATCACTTACCTGTATCATAGCTGTTTACGAACAGCCAGCCTTGCACAGTTGAAAATGGAGATGCAGATGGAATTACCCTCGTTAGACATTTCCACCTTCACAGAGAGAGTCAGTCATGGGATCATGGGAAAATGTATGACAAAAAAGAAAAGAAGTCAATACATGTATAGAAACTGAATGATCACTTACCTGTATCACAGCTGTCTACGAACAGTCAGCCTTGCACAGTTGAAGATGAACAGAAAGCCAGCCAGACAGCAATAGTTGAGAATGGAGATGCAGATGGAATGACCTTTGTTAGTCGTTTCCACCTTCAGAGAGGGAGTCGGTCATTGGATCCAGGGAAACTGTATGACAAAAAAGAAAAAAAAGTCAATACATGTATTGAAACTGAATGATCACTTACCTGTATCACAGCTGTTTACCAACAGCCAGCCTTGCACAGTTGAAAATTGAGATGCAGATGGAATTACCCCCGTTAGGCATTTCCACCTTCAGAGTGAGTCAGTCAAGGGATCCTGGGAAACTGTATGACAAAAAAGAAAAAAGTCAATACATGTATAGAAACTGAATGATCACTTACCTGTATCATAGCTGTTTACAAACAGTCAGCCTAACACAGTTGAAGATGGACAGAAAGCCAGTCAGCCAGTCATAGTTGACAATGGAGATGCAGAGGGAATTACCCTTGTTATGCGTTTCCACCTTCAGAGAGGGAGTCGGTCATGGAATTCTGGGAAACTGTTTGACAAAAAAGAAAAAGTCTATAAATGTATAGAAACTGAATGATCACTTACCTGTATCACAGCTGTTTAGGAACAGCCAGCCTCACACAGTTGAAGATGGATGGAAAGCCAGCGAGCCACTCATAGTTGTAAAGAGTAAAGCAGATGGAATGTCCCTTGTCAGTCGTTTCCACCTTCAGAGAGGGAACATCATGGGATCCTGGGAAACTGTATGACAAAAAAGAAAAAAAGTCAATACATGTATAGAAACTGAATGATCACTTACTTATGAACAGCCAGCCTCACACAGTTGAAGATGGATGGAAAGCCAGCGAGCCACTCATAGTTGTAAAGAGTAAAGCAGATGGAATGTCCCTTGTCAGTCGTTTCCACCTTCAGAGAGGGAGGATCATGGGATCCTGGGAAACTGTATGACAAAAAAGAAAAAAAGTCAATAGATGTATAGAAACTGAATGATCACTTACCTGTATCACAGCTGTTTACGAACAGTCAGCCTTGCACAGATGAAGATGAACAGAAAGCCAGCCAGCCAGTCATAGCTGAGAATGGAGATGCGGATGGAATGACCTTTGTTAGTCGTTTCCACCTTCAGAGAGGGAGTCAATCATGGAATCCTGCGAAACTGTATGACAAAAAATAAAAAGTCAATACCTGTATAGAAAATGAATGACCACTTACCTGTATCACAGCTGTTTACGACCAGTCAGCCTTGCACAGATGAAGATGAACAGAAAGCCAGCCAGCCAGTCATAGTTGTAAAGAGTGAAGCAGATGGAATGTCCCTTGTCAGTCGTTTCCACCTTCAGAGAGGGAGTCAGTCATGGGATCCTGGAAAACTGTATGACAAATAAAAAAAAAAAGAGAATACATGTATAGAAACTGAATGATCACTTACCTGTATCACAGCTGTTTACGAACAGCCAGCCTCACACAGTTGAAGATGGATGGAAAGCCAGCCAGTCAGCCATAGTAGAGAAAGGAGATGCAGAGACGTTGTTAGTCGTTTCCACCTTCAGACAGGGAGTCGGTCATGGAATCCTGGCAAACTGTATGACAAAAAAGGAAAAAAAAGTCAATACATGTATAGAAACTGAATGATCACTTACCTGTATCACAGCTGTTTACGAACAGCCAGCCTTGCTCATTTGAAAATGGAGATGCAGATGGAATTACCCTTGTTAGGCATTTCCACCTTCAGAGAGGGAGTCGGTCAAGGGATCCTGGGAAACTGGATAACAAAAAATAAAAAGTCAATACATGTATAGAAACTGAATGATCACTTACCTGTATCAATGCTGTTTACGACCAGTCAGCCTCACACAGTTGAAGATGGACAAAATATACCTTAATAGTTGACAAAAAAGACAGTCAATACATGTATAGAAACTGAATGATCACTTACCTGTATCAAAGCTGTTTACGAACAGCCAGCCTTGCACAGTTGAAGATGGACGGAAAGCCAGCCAGCCAGCCATAGTAGAGAAAGGAGATGCAGAGACGTTGTTAGTTGTTTCCACCTGCAGAGAGGGAGTCGGTCATGGAATCCTGAAAAACTATATAACAAAAAAGACAGTCAATACATGTATAGAAACTGAATGATCACTTACCTGTATCACAGCTGTTTACGACCAGTCAGCCTCACAGAGTTGAAGATGAACAGAAAGCCAGCCAGCCAGCCAGCCATAATAGAGAAAGGAGATGCAGAGACGTTGTTAGTCGTTTCCACCTTCAGAGAGGGAGTCGGTCAAGGGATCCTGGGAAATTGTATGACAAAAAATAAAAAGTAAATACATGTATAGAAACTGAATAATCACTTACCTGTATCACAGCTGTCTACGAACAGTCAGCCTTGCACAGTTGAAGATGAACAGAAAGCCAGCCAGACAGCAATAGTTGAGAATGGAGATGCAGATGGAATGACCTTTGTTAGTCGTTTCCACCTTCAGAGAGGGAGTCGGTCATTGGATCCAGGGAAACTGTATGACAAAAAAGAAAAAAAAGTCAATACATGTATTGAAACTGAATGATCACTTACCTGTATCACAGCTGTTTACCAACAGCCAGCCTTGCACAGTTGAAAATTGAGATGCAGATGGAATTACCCCCGTTAGGCATTTCCACCTTCAGAGTGAGTCAGTCAAGGGATCCTGGGAAACTGTATGACAAAAAAGAAAAAAGTCAATACATGTATAGAAACTGAATGATCACTTACCTGTATCATAGCTGTTTACAAACAGTCAGCCTAACACAGTTGAAGATGGACAGAAAGCCAGTCAGCCAGTCATAGTTGACAATGGAGATGCAGAGGGAATTACCCTTGTTATGCGTTTCCACCTTCAGAGAGGGAGTCGGTCATGGAATTCTGGGAAACTGTTTGACAAAAAAGAAAAAGTCTATAAATGTATAGAAACTGAATGATCACTTACCTGTATCACAGCTGTTTAGGAACAGCCAGCCTCACACAGTTGAAGATGGATGGAAAGCCAGCGAGCCACTCATAGTTGTAAAGAGTAAAGCAGATGGAATGTCCCTTGTCAGTCGTTTCCACCTTCAGAGAGGGAAGATCATGGGATCCTGGGAAACTGTATGACAAAAAAGAAAAAAAGTCAATACATGTATAGAAACTGAATGATCACTTACTTATGAACAGCCAGCCTCACACAGTTGAAGATGGATGGAAAGCCAGCAAGCCACTCATAGTTGTAAAGAGTAAAGCAGATGGAATGTCCCTTGTCAGTCGTTTCCACCTTCAGAGAGGGAGGATCATGGGATCCTGGGAAACTGTATGACAAAAAAGAAAAAAAGTCAATAGATGTATAGAAACTGAATGATCACTTACCTGTATCACAGCTTTTTACGAACAGTCAGCCTTGCACAGATGAAGATGAACAGAAAGCCAGCCAGCCAGTCATAGCTGAGAATGGAGATGCGGATGGAATGACCTTTGTTAGTCGTTTCCACCTTCAGAGAGGGAGTCAGTCATGGAATCCTGCGAAACTGTATGACAAAAAATAAAAAGTCAATACCTGTATAGAAAATGAATGACCACTTACCTGTATCACAGCTGTTTACGACCAGTCAGCCTTGCACAGATGAAGATGAACAGAAAGCCAGCCAGCCAGCCAGTCATAGTTGTAAAGAGTGAAGCAGATGGAATGTCCCTTGTCAGTCGTTTCCACCTTCAAAGAGGGAGTCAGTCATGGGATCCTGGAAAACTGTATGACAAAAAAGAAAAAAAGAGAATACATGTATAGAAACTGAATGATCACTTACCTGTATCACAGCTGTTTACGAACAGCCAGCCTCACACAGTTGAAGATGGATGGAAAGCCAGCCAGTCAGCCATAGTAGAGAAAGGAGATGCAGAGACGTTGTCAGTCGTTTCCACCTTCAGACAGGGAGTCGGTCATGGAATCCTGGCAAACTGTATGACAAAAAAGGAAAAAAAAGTCAATACATGTATAGAAACTGAATGATCACTTACCTGTATCACAGCTGTTTACGAACAGCCAGCCTTGCTCATTTGAAAATGGAGATGCAGATGGAATTACCCTTGTTAGGCATTTCCACCTTCAGAGAGGGAGTCGGTCAAGGGATCCTGGGAAACTGGATAACAAAAAATAAAAAGTCAATACATGTATAGAAACTGAATGATCACTTACCTGTATCAATGCTGTTTACGACCAGTCAGCCTCACACAGTTGAAGATGGACAAAATATACCTTAATAGTTGACAAAAAAGAAAGTCAATACATGTATAGAAACTGAATAATCACTTACCTGTATCATAGCTGTTTACTAACAGCCAGCCTTGCACAGTTGAAAATGGAGGTGCAGATGGAATTACCCTCGTTAGACGTTTCCACCTTCAGAGAGGGAGTCGGTCAAGGGATCCTGGGAAACTGTATAACAAAAAAGACAGTCAATACATGTATAGAAACTGAATGATCACTTACCTGTATCACAGCTGTTTATGAACAGCCAGCCTCACACAGTTGAAGATGGATGGAAAGCCAGCGAGCCACTCATAGTTGTAAAGAGTAAAGCAGATGGAATGTCCCTTGTCAGTCGTTTCCACCTTCAGAGAGGGAGTCGGTCAAGGGATCCTGGGAAACTGTATAACAAAAAATAAAAAGTCAATACATGTATAGAAACTGAATGATCACTTACCTGTATCACAGCTGTTTACGAACAGTCAGCCTTGCACAGTTGAAAATGAACAGAAAGCCAGCCAGCCAGCCATAGGTGAGAATGGAGATGCAGATGGAATGACTTTTGTTAGTCGTTTCCACCTTCAGAGAGGGCGTCAGTCATGGAATCCTGCGAAACTGTATGGCAAAAAATAAAAAGTCAATACATGTATAGAAACTGAATGATCACTTAAATGTATCACAGCTGTTTACGACCAGTCAGCCTCACACAGTTGAAGATGGACAAAATATAGCTTAATAGTTGACAAAAAAGAAAGTCAATACATGTATAGAAACTGAATGATCACTTACCAGTATCACAGCTGTTTACGAACAGCCAGCCTCACACAGTTGAAGATGGATGGAAAGCCAGCGAGCCAGTCATAGTTGTAAAGAGTGAAGCAAATGGAATGTCCCTTGTTATTCGTTTCCACCTTCAGAAAGGGAGTCAGTCATGGGATCCTAGGAAACTGTATGACAAAAAAGAAAGTCAATACATGTATAGAAACTGAATGATCACTTACCTGTATCATAGCTGTTTACGAACAGCCAGCCTTGCACAGTTGAAAATGGAGATGCAGATGGAATTACCCTCGTTAGACATTTCCACCTTCAGAGAGAGAGTCAGTCATGGGATCATGGGAAAATGTATGACAAAAAAGAAAAGAAGTCAATACATGTATAGAAACTGAATGATCACTTACCTGTATCACAGCTGTCTACGAACAGTCAGCCTTGCACAGTTGAAGATGAACAGAAAGCCAGCCAGCCAGTCATAGCTGAGAATGGAGATGCGGATGGAATGACCTTTGTTAGTCGTTTCCACCTTCAGAGAGGGAGTCAGTCATGGAATCCTGCGAAACTGTATGACAAAAAATAAAAAGTCAATACCTGTATAGAAAATGAATGACCACTTACCTGTATCACAGCTGTTTACGACCAGTCAGCCTTGCACAGATGAAGATGAACAGAAAGCCAGCCAGCCAGTCATAGTTGTAAAGAGTGAAGCAGATGGAATGTCCCTTGTCAGTCGTTTCCACCTTCAGAGAGGGAGTCAGTCATGGGATCCTGGAAAACTGTATGACAAAAAAGAAAAAAAGAGAATACATGTATAGAAACTGAATGATCACTTACCTGTATCACAGCTGTTTACGAACAGCCAGCCTCACACAGTTGAAGATGGATGGAAAGCCAGCCAGTCAGCCATAGTAGAGAAAGGAGATGCAGAGACGTTGTTAGTCGTTTCCACCTTCAGACAGGGAGTCGGTCATGGAATCCTGGCAAACTGTATGACAAAAAAGGAAAAAAAAGTCAATACATGTATAGAAACTGAATGATCACTTACCTGTATCACAGCTGTTTACGAACAGCCAGCCTTGCTCATTTGAAAATGGAGATGCAGATGGAATTACCCTTGTTAGGCATTTCCACCTTCAGAGAGGGAGTCGGTCAAGGGATCCTGGGAAACTGGATAACAAAAAATAAAAAGTCAATACATGTATAGAAACTGAATGATCACTTACCTGTATCAATGCTGTTTACGACCAGTCAGCCTCACACAGTTGAAGATGGACAAAATATACCTTAATAGTTGACAAAAAAGAAAGTCAATACATGTATACAAACTGAATGATCACTTAACTGTATCACAACTGTTTACAAACAGTCAGCCTCACACAGTTGAAGATGGATGGAAAGCCAGCCAGCCAGTCATAGTTGTAAAGAGTGAAGCAGATGGAATGTCCCTTGTCAGTCGTTTCCACCTTCAGAGAGGGAGTCGGTCATGGGATCCTGGGAAACTGTATGACAAAAAAGAAAAAAAAGTCAATACATGTATTAAAACTGAATGATCACTTACCTGTATCATAGCTGTTTACGAACAGCCAGCCTTGCACAGTTGAAAATGGAGGTGCAGATGGAATTACCCTCGTTAGACGTTTCCACCTTCAGAGAGGGAGTCGGTCAAGGGATCCTGGGAAACTGTATAACAAAAAAGACAGTCAATACATGTATAGAAACTGAATGATCACTTACCTGTATCAAAGCTGTTTACGAACAGCCAGCCTTGCACAGTTGAAGATGGACGGAAAGCCAGCCAGCCAGCCATAGTAGAGAAAGGAGATGCAGAGACGTTGTTAGTTGTTTCCACCTGCAGAGAGGGAGTCGGTCATGGAATCCTGCGAAACTGTATAACAAAAAAGACAGTCAATACATGTATAGAAACTGAATGATCACTTACCTGTATCACAGCTGTTTACGACCAGTCAGCCTCACAGAGTTGAAGATGAACAGAAAGCCAGCCAGCCAGCCAGCCATAGTAGAGAAAGGAGATGCAGAGACGTTGTTAGTCGTTTCCACCTTCAGAGAGGGAGTCGGTCAAGGGATCCTGGGAAATTGTATGACAAAAAAGAAAAGAAGTCAATACATGTATAGAAACTGAATAATCACTTACCTGTATCACAGCTGTCTACGAACAGTCAGCCTTGCACAGTTGAAGATGAACAGAAAGCCAGCCAGACAGCAATAGTTGAGAATGGAGATGCAGATGGAATGACCTTTGTTAGTCGTTTCCACCTTCAGAGAGGGAGTCGGTCATTGGATCCAGGGAAACTGTATGACAAAAAAGAAAAAAAAGTCAATACATGTATTGAAAATGAATGATCACTTACCTGTATCACAGCTGTTTACCAACAGCCAGCCTTGCACAGTTGAAAATTGAGATGCAGATGGAATTACCCCCGTTAGGCATTTCCACCTTCAGAGTGAGTCAGTCAAGGGATCCTGGGAAACTGTATGACAAAAAAGAAAAAAGTCAATACATGTATAGAAACTGAATGATCACTTACCTGTATCATAGCTGTTTACAAACAGTCAGCCTAACACAGTTGAAGATGGACAGAAAGCCAGTCAGCCAGTCATAGTTGACAATGGAGATGCAGAGGGAATTACCCTTGTTATGCGTTTCCACCTTCAGAGAGGGAGTCGGTCATGGAATTCTGGGAAACTGTTTGACAAAAAAGAAAAAGTCTATAAATGTATAGAAACTGAATGATCACTTACCTGTATCACAGCTGTTTAGGAACAGCCAGCCTCACACAGTTGAAGATGGATGGAAAGCCAGCGAGCCACTCATAGTTGTAAAGAGTAAAGCAGATGGAATGTCCCTTGTCAGTCGTTTCCACCTTCAGAGAGGGAAGATCATGGGATCCTGGGAAACTGTATGACAAAAAAGAAAAAAAGTCAATACATGTATAGAAACTGAATGATCACTTACTTATGAACAGCCAGCCTCACACAGTTGAAGATGGATGGAAAGCCAGCGAGCCACTCATAGTTGTAAAGAGTAAAGCAGATGGAATGTCCCTTGTCAGTCGTTTCCACCTTCAGAGAGGGAGGATCATGGGATCCTGGGAAACTGTATGACAAAAAAGAAAAAAAGTCAATAGATGTATAGAAACTGAATGATCACTTACCTGTATCACAGCTGTTTACGAACAGTCAGCCTTGCACAGATGAAGATGAACAGAAAGCCAGCCAGCCAGTCATAGCTGAGAATGGAGATGCGGATGGAATGACCTTTGTTAGTCGTTTCCACCTTCAGAGAGGGAGTCAGTCATGGAATCCTGCGAAACTGTATGACAAAAAATAAAAAGTCAATACCTGTATAGAAAATGAATGACCACTTACCTGTATCACAGCTGTTTACGACCAGTCAGCCTTGCACAGATGAAGATGAACAGAAAGCCAGCCAGCCAGCCAGTCATAGTTGTAAAGAGTGAAGCAGATGGAATGTCCCTTGTCAGTCGTTTCCACCTTCAGAGAGGGAGTCAGTCATGGGATCCTGGAAAACTGTATGACAAAAAAGAAAAAAAGAGAATACATGTATAGAAACTGAATGATCACTTACCTGTATCACAGCTGTTTACGAACAGCCAGCCTCACACAGTTGAAGATGGATGGAAAGCCAGCCAGTCAGCCATAGTAGAGAAAGGAGATGCAGAGACGTTGTTAGTCGTTTCCACCTTCAGACAGGGAGTCGGTCAAGGGATCCTGGGAAACTGGATAACAAAAAATAAAAAGTCAATACATGTATAGAAACTGAATGATCACTTACCTGTATCAATGCTGTTTACGACCAGTCAGCCTCACACAGTTGAAGATGGACAAAATATACCTTAATAGTTGACAAAAAAGAAAGTCAATACATGTATACAAACTGAATGATCACTGAACTGTATCACAACTGTTTACAAACAGTCAGCCTCACACAGTTGAAGATGGATGGAAAGCCAGCCAGCCAGTCATAGTTGTAAAGAGTGAAGCAGATGGAATGTCCCTTGTCAGTCATTTCCACCTTCAGAGAGGGAGTCGGTCATGGGATCCTGGGAAACTGTATGACAAAAAAGAAAAAAAAGTCAATACATGTATTAAAACTGAATGATCACTTACCTGTATCATAGCTGTTTACGAACAGCCAGCCTTGCACAGTTGAAAATGGAGGTGCAGATGGAATTACCCTCGTTAGACGTTTCCACCTTCAGAGAGGGAGTCGGTCAAGGGATCCTGGGAAACTGTATAACAAAAAAGACAGTCAATACATGTATAGAAACTGAATGATCACTTACCTGTATCACAGCTGTTTACGAACAGTCAGCCTTGCACAGTTGAAAATGAACAGAAAGCCAGCCAGCCAGCCATAGCTGAGAATGGAGATGCAGATGGAATGACCTTTGTTAGTCGTTTCCACCTTCAGAGAGGGAGTCGGTCATGGGATCCTGGGAAACTGTATGACAAAAAAGAAAAAAGAGTCAATACATGTATTAAAACTGAATGATCACTTACCTGTATCATAGCTGTTTACGAACAGCCAGCCTTGCACAGTTGAAAATGGAGGTGCAGATGGAATTACCCTCTATATGCATTTCCACCTTCAGAGAGGGAGTCGATCAAGGGATCCTGGGAAACTGTATTACAAAAAAGACAGTAAATACATGTATAGAAACTGAATGATCACTTACCTGTATCACAGCTGTTTATGACCAGTCAGCCTCACACAGTTGAAGATGGACAAAATACAGCTTAATAGTTGACAAAAAAGAAAGTCAATACATGAATAGAAACTGAATGATCACTTACCTGTATCATAGCTGTTTAGGAACAGTCAGCCTAACACAGTTGAAGATGGACAGAAAGCCAGTCATAGTTGACAATGGAGATGCAGAAGGAATTACCCTTGTTAGGCGTTCTCACCTTCAGAGAGGGAGTCGGTCAAGGGATCCTGGGTAACTGTATAACAAAAAAGACAGTCAATACATGTATAGAAACTGAATGATCACTTACCTGTATCACAGCTGTTTACGAACAGCCAGCCTTGCTCATTTGAAAATGGAGATGCAGATGGAATTACCCTTGTTAGGCATTTCCACCTTCAGAGAGGGAGTCGGTCAAGGGATCCTGGGTAACTGTATAACAAAAAAGACAGTCAATACATGTATAGAAACTGAATGATCACTTACCTGTATCAAAGCTGTTTACGAACAGCCAGCCTTGCACAGTTGAAGATGGACGGAAAGCCAGCCAGCCAGCCATAGTAGAGAAAGGAGATGCAGAGACATTGTTAGTTGTTTCCACCTTCAGAGAGGGAGTCGGTCATGGAATCCTGCGAAACTGTATAACAAAAAAGACAGTCAATACATGTATAGAAACTGAATGATCACTTACCTGTATCACAGCTGTTTACGACCAGTCAGCCTCACAGAGTTGAAGATGAACAGAAAGCCAGCCAGCCAGCCAGCCATAGTAGAGAAAGGAGATGCAGAGACGTTGTTAGTCGTTTCCACCTTCAGAGAGGGAGTCGGTCAAGGGATCCTGGGAAATTGTATGACAAAAAAGAAAAGAAGTCAATACATGTATAGAAACTGAATAATCACTTACCTGTATCATAGCTGTCTACGAACAGTCAGCCTTGCACAGTTGAAGATGAACAGAAAGCCAGCCAGACAGCAATAGTTGAGAATGGAGATGCAGATGGAATGACCTTTGTTAGTCGTTTCCACCTTCAGAGAGGGAGTCGGTCATGGAATTCTGGGAAACTGTTTGACAAAAAAGAAAAAGTCTATAAATGTATAGAAACTGAATGATCACTTACCTGTATCACAGCTGTTTATGAACAGCCAGCCTCACACAGTTGAAGATGGATGGAAAGCCAGCGAGCCACTCATAGTTGTAAAGAGTAAAGCAGATGGAATGTCCCTTGTCAGTCGTTTCCACCTTCAGAGAGGGAGGATCATGGGATCCTGGGAAACTGTATGACAAAAATGAAAAAAAAGTCAATACATGTATAGACACTGAATGATCACTTACCTGTATCACAGCTGTTTACGAACAGCCAGCCTCACACAGTTGAAGATGGACAAAATATAGCTTAATAGTCGACAAAAAAGAAAGTCAATACATGTATAGAAACAGAATGATCACTTACCTGTATCACAGCTGTTTATGAACAGTCAGCCTTGCACAGATGAAGATGAACAGAAAGCCAGCCAGCCAGTCATAGCTGAGAATGGACATGCGGATGGAATGACCTTTGTTAGTCGTTTCCACCTTCAGAGAGGGAGTCAGTCATGGAATCCTGCGAAACTGTATGACAAAAAATAAAAAGTCAATACCTGTATAGAAACTGAATGATCACTTACCTGTATCAAAGCTGTTTACGAACAGTAAGCCTTGCACAGTTGAAGATGGATGGAAAGCCAGCCAGCCAGTCATAGTTGTAATGTGTGAAGCAAATGGAATGACCCTTGTTAGTCATTTCCACCTTCAGAAAGGGAGTCAGACATGGAATCCTGCGAAACTGTATGACAAAAAATAAAAAGTCAATACATGTATAGAAACTGAATGATCACTTACCTTTATCATAGCTGTTTACGAACAGTCTGCCTCACACAGTTGAAGATGTACAAAATATAGCTTTATTTAGCTATATATAGTTGTGAATTGAGATGCAGATGGATAAACCCTTGTTAGTCGTTTCCACCTTCAGAGAGGGAGTCGGTCATGGGAAACTGTATGACAAAAAAGAAAAAAAAGAGTAAATTCATGTATAGAAACTGAATGATCACTTTCCTGTAAGATGGACAGAATATAGCTGTATTTATATATATATATATATATATATATATATATATATATATATATATATATAGTTGCGAAGTGAGACGCAGATGGATAGACCATACAGTCAATACATGTATAGAAACTGAATGATCACACCTGAATCACACTTGCAGATGGACAGAAATCCAGCCAGCCACAGTTCCAGATGGAGGCAACCACACACATTTGCAGATGGCTAGACTCTTGTTGGCCAAATATACCTTTATAGAGGGATGGGATCATGGGATCCTGAAAACCTGTATGAGGAAAAAGACAGTCAATATATATAAAAAAAACTGAATATGCAATAATGCAAAAAACAAACAAACAAACAAACAAACAAACAAAAAACACAACACAGTTTCTCTTGGATAGAGAGCTAGCCAGAATTGTTGTTTCATAGTCAGATGGACAGCCAGCCAGCCTCAGCGTTGCACATGGACAGACAAAGTTGAAGAGGGACAGAAAGACAGCTACACAGTGTTGTAGATGGAATAGACAAAATCTAGCTTTTCATCATAAATGTACCATAAATTGCATCTACACCACCACCAAAATCAGACCTGTGTGGGTAACTGTGAATCCACTCTCCCAGGTTTTAGATGTTATTCAGGGTTATGTACTCATCACATTACATAGTGAACTAAGGTGGTTATCAGTAATAGCTTAATGGACAATGACTGCTTTAGTTGCCAAAGATTGTACAACCCAAATTTAAATTTAATGTCCAAGTCACTGGTTCTCATAAGAATTGATACATATGTTTCTTTTTGTTCCTCAGATTGTTATAACTCATTTTTCTGACATCTATGATTACAAACACAGACATAGTCTTGATACTGCAGGGTTTGAAATATGAGCAAGCGATACTAATATTACTTTAATACAAGTAGAGAAATGGCAGAACAAATGATTTGAATAGAGTAAATAAATACCTACCTGACTTACCTGTGTGACTGGGTAGGGACAATAATCCCTAGAGTAGCACCTTCTCAATATTACCATAAAGCAAGACAGATTCCAGGCAGCACAGGTGAAGCCTTTTTAGGTGGTAGAGGACCGGTCAGCTGAGCGGCTTGCTCCCTCGATTCTGGCGTCTGTCTTCTTCCTAACAGTGTCTCTCCACGGCCATCATGTTTCTTTAGAATAAACACAGTGTTTGTAAAGTAATGTAAAGTAACACACATAGTAGATAGCACAGGGATTGACACTGGTTAAGAAACAAGCCAAAGCTAATATTAAATAATATAAAGAAATGACTAGGATTAACAAGCAACATGAGAGCTAGTAAACAGCAGATAGGTAAAGAAGACCCATCAGCCTATCGAAAGACAGAGCATTGTGGTTGGACAGGAAAGCAACCCACAGAAACTTACTAAACTCAGTTAACATGGCTGCGCCTAATCTCACCCCCCCATACCCAATCTCACCACTTTCACTGGTGGTACTATTTCCACATATTTCTAAGACTAGGAGAAGCTGCATTTCAAAGAACAAAGATCATACAAGAGACACACATGACAGTATGACACATGAATTTCATGATAAACAGCTTTCAGGGTCTCCTCAGAAAATGCTAGCAATATAAACTTCACCGGAGTGAATCGGGCTGTCTTACTAATGAGCCAAAAAACGTTCCTTTGTACGTCCAAGCACATTTTCACTTGAGTTTGGGGAGCTCAGTCAAGTTAGTTTGATATTGGATCAGCAGATATTCACTTCTTCCCTCCTCTCACTAACAATGTCCTAAAATCTCAGATTTTTTTTAAAAAGGAAAACAGAAAATACAATCATTATATTTCCTCAACATTTCCAGTCTTTCCAATTTGACAAGGATATTTAATCAAAATAGCCAGAATTCCTGCAGCTGGTGCTGTAGATGGAAACCTAAAACACTCACAAAAAACAATATATAACAAAAATAAATATATACATACAATATGCTGATTTTCACAATTTGTAATGTAATATTCTTCAAGTGAAACATCCAGATAGCATACAAATCCAAAGTCAGTTGTAGTGTACAGACACACATCTGAAATATACTACTACCCTTAGAATAGCCCGATTACAATTTGCAAAAAAGTACTTAAGAGAGCCTGCAGAATTCTGGAGAAAGGTCTTGTGGACAGATGAGACTAAGACTAACCTATATCAGAGTGATGGAAAGACAAGCATTGTGGACTGCTCACTAGTGCCTAAAGGGGGGTAAAATTATATCTGCATTCACCCTCTTATTAATGGTATATACGTGGACTCCATAAAAACTATCCAAAACATAGGAGTTGGAAAGCTCTCGCAAAGCTGTTTGTACTTCGGACATCCTTTCTCTTTAAAGAGTTTATAATCCTGGGTGTTTCCTTGTGAAGCAAAGTTTGAACCATGGAAGTCCTTGGTTTGAGTTGCTGAGAATTAATTTAGGAGTGATACCTTCGTGTGAAAAGCTTATCCCAATGTCCATATGAAGAGCAAGTTAGCTGTAAGGAGTGCAAATAGAGAAACAAACAAACAAACAAACAAACAAGAAAAAAAGAGAAGCTTTCTGCAAAAGCACAACAGCACCCAACCTCATGCATTAAACATACACAAACATTGATAGAATATATAAAGAATTAAAGGATTGCAAACTTACAATGAGTATTGGGCCTGTACTCATTTCATTTCATTTGTCTCAACACTGGAGTCATATGGGTGTCAGCTATGGCTTCAAGTAGGCCTAAGTTGTAGGATTTGTTTTATGCCACAACCACAACAGGCCCAATGAGACCTAAAGAACCAGCACAACAGGCCCGATGAGACCATAAGCACATGACAAATGAGAACTTAGGAACATGAAAATAGGCCCAATGAGACCCTAAGAAGAAGCACAACAGGCTTTTCCCAATGTCCATATGAAGAGCAAGTTAGTTGTAAGGAGTGCAAATAGAGAAACAAACAAACAAACAAGAAAAAAGAGAAGCTTTCTGCAAAAGCACAACAGCACCCAACCTCATGCATAAAATATACACAAAACTTGACAGAATATACAAAGAATTAAAGGACTGCAAACTTACAATGAGTATTTGAACCAAAGTTCCTTCATTCAGTTTTCATTACAGTGAGGCCTGAAGTGGGCCTCAGCTAAACCTCTTTGCTACTGAATGATTCCCTTCTTTTGGCTTGTAACCTGGCCTATTTCCAATATACTGCCACATAGTGGATGGAGTAGGAATTACCATGAAAAAAAACATGCAATTTGTCTCAACACTGGAGTCATATGGGTGTCAGATATGGCTTTAAGTAGGCCTAAGTTGTAGGATTTGCCACAACCACAACAGGTCCAATGAAACCTAAAGAACCAGCACAACAGGCCCAATGAGACCTAAAGAACCAGCACAACAGGCCCGATGAGACTAGTGATGCACCCATCAGATATTAGGATTGGATATTGGTCCCGATATTAGCAATGCTTGCTTCCCTTTGGTCTCACTGGACTTCACACAGAATTAAAGTACTGAGCCAACACTGCTAAATACACGAATAACAAATCTATACGCATAATTAATCATCAAATTTTCGATTATTTTGTTAATAGTCATATCTCATATAAAGACATATTAGAATAGCCTAGTATCTTTTGAAAATAACAAAATCTGGACTCCTATTAATACTTCATCATTGTAAGGCAAATTCTGTGCCAAAGTCCTTTCATTTCTTTCCAAAGTCAAAATCATTTCTTATTTTAGTAATAAAACAAATAGCAATTCAATAAATGTATATCTGTGATAATTTGTTATATTTTATTTTACAAAGTCTGAAACTAAACTCGACATGCTACCTTAAAATCACGTGCTGAACAGATTTTGTTTAAATAGGCTCAAGCGTTCAAAAGTTCCAGGCTTACATTTTTGAATAATTAGGTCAATAATACAGGTCAGACGTTATTGAATAAAAACATTTAATACTTTGCTGCAGCACCACCATCAGGCCAGTGAATGTCATTTTTCTTGTCTTTTCACAGCTTATAGATTTCTCTATTTTTGATGTGTGCTTAAATTGATATATTTTTCCTTTTATTTTTCCTGACAGCTTTGGAGAAAAAATGGAAGACTATATACTCTTTTCTTGTTGCAGGACCATACTCATCAGGCTATGCCAAATCACAGCGGCAAAATCTTCACAGACATGTCTCTAAATATATACATAGATATACATCTTTCTGTCTCTTCTTCTTTGTTTCTCTTTGACACTTACATTCACTCATACACAAACAAACATACTCTCAACATTGCCAAGCCATGAAGTTTTGCAAATCAAGGATGTGGGAGGTCTTAGCTCCAATCTGTGGCCTGTGGGAGGGCATAAACGCACTCCGTCCACCCCGGGGACCACATGGCAGCACCCGGGAAGAACAGGGGGCGGCAACGTCTGCGTCTTTGTAAACAACAGGTAGTATTCAGACACAAAGAAGCGCTGTGTTTATCCTGGCTGTTTACGTTCAGTCACGTGCGAACTCAGCGACGGTGCTGGGGCTGCTGCATGACGCAATCAGCAAACAAGATACCGCACATCCGGACGTGGTGTTCATTGTCGCCGGCAGTTTTAACCACAGCAACCTGAGGACTGTCCTCCCCAAATCATTATCACGTGAGCTGGTGTGGAATGAAGAAACTGATCTGGTGCTTCAGGACTACTTTGACAGTGCAAACTGGGATGTGTTCAGAACTGCTGCTGTACTGTTGACTTAGAAGACTATGCCTCTGGAGTAACCAGCTACATCAGCACCTGCATAGAAACCACTGTTCCCACAAAGCACTGCATCTTCAACTCCAAGATGATTCCCACCATGGCAGATGTCTTTGTGTGTTGCTCTGGCAACTGACGCTATTTATTATTGATTTTAACTTTAATATTTATTTTACACGTACAGTTCTCCTCCGGAACACTGAGTTACAGTTGAGAGGCGCTCCTGGAGTTTGGTAAAGTTCATCATGAACTTTCTGATTTCCATTTTCTTTTGCACTAGGACACCGCCGAAACCAGCCAGCAAGGTACAGCAGCACTGGCCTCAGGAAGATGACACAGCGGATGGACAGAGTGCCCAAGGTGGAAACGGGTCAAGAGAGGTGGACTACATGCTAGGCTAAAGGCTAGGGCTGCATGTCCACTGCTACCTAGCCTGTTGCAGCCAAGGTTCGCTCCCTCGAAAAGACTGACCACAGTATTAGCACATTATATAGTCCCAGGAACATCATTCAGTCTTAAAAAAGGGACATCATACACCAATTTTGACACATGATTTATTTGAAGAAGTGATTGAACAATGAGCTTTGTACAAAGTACAGTAGTACAGTGTGTTTAATAATAGCATTAGCAGATAAGCTGTGTAATCACATTATTAGTATATTATATGGTCCCAGGAACATCATACACTTTAATGTGCCAAGGATTTCATTATTTTAACATTGAATGTACAATGAACTTTGTACTATTACTAGTTTTAAAAAGTTCATTGTTTTAAGTTCATAGTACTGTGAAGCCGGCATTCAATATCTGTTTAGTCATTTACCGCTTTGTAAGCATTCTACCCACTTCCACAGCCAGAACTAGAAAACAATGATTTCACCTTAGATAAAGGTTGTAGGTCCAGGGGTTAACGGACACAGGGAATTGTAGTATACTGAGATGCTCAGTATACCTGGCTCTACCCAGTCACACCGGCCAGGTAAGTGATCTATACCATTTTAATAATTCAGCCTGCCATTTTTCTGCTTGTATTTCAGCATGTACTATTTCCATGTCTTTTCCTCATAACAATGCTAAATAAACAATTCAATATTGAGACTGTGTCTGTCCCCTGTGTAACTTATAATCGAAAAAGCCAGAAAACTGTTTTAACAACCTCATTAGAATTAATACAAACTTGTCCGTCCATCAGAGCAACAGCAACTATCGCATTAAATTAGAACTGTTAAATATAAGATTGCTAGCACCTAAATCAGTTATTGTAAATGACATTATTACTGACAATCGGCTTAATGCACTATGTCTCTTGGAGACATGGGTTAAACCTGATGAATTTATAGCTTTAAATGAGTTCAATACTATATTTTACCGCTGTGTAAAAGAATCCGTAAACACTGTATTAACTTTCACTGTTATGCTGATGATACCCAAATTTACATATCAGCTAAACCTAACGAGGACCTGTGTCTCAGCCGAATAACAGACTGTATTAAAGAAATTAAAAACTGGATGACTCAATTTTCTTTTACTTAATTCTGATAAAACAGAGGTCCTTCTACATGGTCCTAATATAGATACAAATATAAATGATAATACTGTGGTAAACATAGATGCTCACTTAGTTATACCTGGTCAGCTGGTTGTGGCAGCACTGCTTTCACCTGTTTAGACACAGACAGAAGCACCTCGTACAAAGAGACGCAAAACGCTGTGAGAGAGTGGTCAAGTAACTGGTTATCGAGTGAGGCTGGACCTAATCCCGTATTGGGAGACCAGTTCCTTTTTGTGGCCTGGTTCTGCTTTGCCAGAGAACCAGGGGGAGGCACTTAACCCAATTAAGGCCTGTTTGTTGTGTCATTTTTAATGGTTCCATTAACCCTTTCGACTACCCCAGCGCTTGCGGGGTGATGGCTGCAATGTTTTCTCATGTCTATCCCCAAGTACTTGATCAGACTGGTTAGGCCTGTGTGTACAAATGGTGTGCCATGGTCACTGGAGACACGTTGTGGCAGACCCCACCTGGGGATTATTTCTCTGAGGAACGTTTTTGCCACTGCTTCGCCATCCTGAGTAACTGTGGGGAAAGCTTCAACCCATTTACTGAACATACATACACAGACCAGGAGAAACCATTTCCCTTCTGCCGGTGTTAATTCCACAAAGTCGATCTGCCAGTGCTGAAATAGCTCTGTCGCTGGGGGGGTGACCCACAGGCTGTTGTGACAAAGGTTGTGTGTGTCTGTGTGTGTTTTGTGCGCACGTGAGACAATTAGAACCAAAATTTTGGGTGTAGAGAGTCCGGGTGCATACCAGTGTCTTGTTATCATATCCATTATCCCCCCTTTGCTCATGTGACTCCTCCCATGAGCAATAGCAATTAACCCTTTCATGTAGGCCTTTGGGAGACATGGTCTATTTGTTGTAATGTGTGTCCACATTTTGTTTTTGTTTGTTTTGTTTGACACACCCTGATTTGGTCCACTGAGCTTTTTCTGCTGCAGTGGCAGTAGATTGAATTTCTTGCAGGGTGGGTTTCTCTTGGTCTGTTACAGGAAGTTGTGCTGTGCATTTGGCCACATGGTCTGCGAAGGCTTTTCCCTCAAAGGAGAAGGCGAACCAGAACCTGCTATCTGGATGGATTGGTACACTGAAGAATGCATTCGCTAAATGTATCACTGTGTAATGGGTGTGGTCTGTAGGAATTTGAGACAAAATAGTGTGGGGGTTTGGTACTTCAGGTGCTCGAGCCTGAACCGCAGCATTTACTGCCTGCAGGTCCTGAACAATCCTTCACTCATCGTAGTTTCTTGACTGGACAAATTGGTGTCCTAACTGGTGAAGCTGGACATGGAATTATGACCCCTGCCTCAAGCAAAACTTGAAACACGGGTCTAATACAGTCAACTGCTTCAAGTTTCAAGGGGTACTGAGCTTGTCTGGGCATATATGTGGATTTTGGTGTAATGGAATGGTTCACAGTCTTTAATCAATCCCACATCATGCTCACTAGAAGCCCACAGCTGAGGGGGGAAGCGAAGCAAGCTCCAGTTCCTCATCTTCTGTGAGTGTGGCAGCTCTGCTCTCAGCCTGTACTAAAAGGGACACTTTCACGTCTTTGTGGAAGTGCTATACTGCACATTGGGGCACTCGGTATTGGCTCAATCATTAGCCCTGGCCACCCTCAAGGCCCATGGCCCGATATCTCGCCACGGGAGGGTGTGTTTAAATCTGAGATGTGGGGGTAGGAATTTTCTACTGTGAACAACGCATCCTGCTGTTTTGTTAGTGAGACTAGGGCAGCTGCTATCTCATCATTCCATATCAGTGCTGTGGTTGACAAAGGCTCTGTTCCTGATGTGAAAAAATGTTTTTCATAATCATGATCAGGGCCTTGGCTAATATGTTCAATGTAAATCACTCTTTTTCCAAGGATTAGACACCACCCTCTGCCTCTGATAGAAAGTGTCTGATAATCTCCCCCTGCTCATCAACACTGCGCCACATGTAAGCATATCCCGGGATCCCAGACGCGACCTGTACCATGCATGTTTTTTCTGAAAAATCTACAGCTAAACCCTCTGGGGAGCTGATTAGAGTACACCCTAGTTTACACATCAAATCTCTGGCCAATAAATTCACAGGACAAACAGAAGACATTACGAAACAATGCTAAAAAGCTTTCCCATCTGGGGAACATTGGAGGGGCACAGACACCTTTTCTCTGACCACTTCTCCCCCTACCCCTATTAATGCTTGGGATTTTCCCTTTTGTGTGTCACAATGAAGCTCATTAGTCCTAATCACTGAGCGGCCCGCCCCGCTATCTATCAAAAATTCCAAACTCCTTCCTTCTACAGTCAAAGTCAAATTTGGCATACTTGATGAGCATGTTGTAAGCTGTTGCGCTAATGAAAGATATGGAGAGGAAGAAGGTACTTCCCTTTTTGATGTGTCAGTGGGTCCCATTCCACCATCCTGCCCCTCTGTCGCCCATCACTGTTCCTGATACACTACTGCTGGTTTTCCCTCCTCCTGGACTGCTCGAAACAATCCCTGACAAAATGTCCATGCTTGCCACAATTGTAGCATCGATTTACCCATGATTCACCCTGACCCACATTTGGTTGGTTTGGCTGGAAAGCTGGCCCACTGCCTGCAAATCCTCTTCCTCTGCCTCTGCCTCTCCCTTGTCCTCTTCCTCGGCCTCCCCCACGTGGAGCATTAGTGGGGAGGGCTGCAACTTGCTGTACCATCGTCAACATGGCTTGATCCAACGTCTGTCTGCTTTTTCTCTTTCTTCTTTGACTGAGCATTAAGAAGGTTCTCATGATGCTTGGAATGGTCCTCTATGATGGCGAGGGGCATGTCTGGTATACCCCACCCAATACTTGATGGCGTTGGAGAGCCCAGATCTCAGTCCCATCAGGAAGCTGTTGCGCAAGTGCGCTTTCCATCTCCATCCGGCAAGCCTCGATCAACCCTGCAGTAGCTGGAGGCCAATTTTCGGAACAGAATGCGTTGCATCTCATTCGAGGTCGGACGGCATGACATAACAAAGTCCTCAGATTCTTCTCCAAACTTGCATCGTCCTACTTGTCTGGGATCAGACAGGCCAGTGGCAGCTTCCATCATGTCCTTTTCAGTCCAGTATCGATGTACTAAGAGGGGACCCTCTGGTCCAGCCACCTCTACCATAGGGAAAGAGCCACTTAGGGCTTGAACTGCAGGGCAAACTACCCCTTGGTCAGACGGACCCTTAAAGGGTGTGCTGAAGTTAGGTTCTCTTTCTGGATCAAGGCTTCTGGTATGGGAGGCTATTGGTGATGTGAGTGGGCCAGGCGTCCCTTGTCCAGCAATCAGCTCTCTATGCTCTCGCTGAGCGCCGGCGTAGGGACCCGGTGTTAAGGGTGGTGCGACGTATGGAGGAGGAGGGGGAGGCGCTGGTTCAGGTGGTTTCAGGCTGGTTCTGGTTTTCCGCTGGTCTTCTTGGCGGGGCGGCGTCGAGGTCAGGATTGGCAGCAACTGAGACACTGGTTTAGTTTTACCCCCCTCCCTCTTTTCTCTCTCTGTCTGCCTGCGCTCTGCTTCTTCTATCCAAACCCCAATTGCTCAAAACATACTTGCTTTATGTTTCACACAATGTTTAATTACTGCTTGTGGGCACTCCACAGGTGCTTGTCCCACTCTATCCTTAAACAGATATTTCACACTGAGGCTCCCAGTAGTCGGGAATCCGAAATATTTGATCCACAATGGGACATACATTACACTATCAGTGCTATAATCCTGGATCATCTGACTAAAGAGAGCCACAGTGTGAACCTTTGGGTTAAAATTTAAATGCTTAGCTAACTGGGATCCCATCTTGTTCTCTCACTTAATTTAGCCCCAACAACCACGTCTCACCTCCCTTTGCCTACTTATTCTATATTTGGTACCCTGTACCTAAACCTATTAGTACTCCTTCCCACGGTCCGGACCTATTGCTCAATTTAGATCAATAGAGGCCTCGCTATGAGCAGGTCTTCACTTGTTACGCCGTCATGTAACTAAACTTCATCCAGGAAGGAGTGCTCAAGGGAAGGTGGAGGGGAATAAAATTTTCGGAAGTAATTATTCTGTCACTCACCACCAATGTTCGTAGATGAGGCTTGGATTGCGAGCGGAGGGATGATCAGTCACGCTCACCCCCGCGGTACTTCTCCCTTGCTCTGTGGGATTTTTTCCCTGCTTTTGGGTCCAGCTTCTGCCAGAGAGCGTCCTCGGTGAGTGTTCACTTCTCTCCCCTCCGCTGCACTCGTTGCTCATCCTGTTCGTGATGCCAGATTGTGGTGGTAAACTCGTGACAGAAGAAACACGGAGTCTGTATCAAAGTGAGTAACAAAAGGTTTATTGAGAGAAGCACAAAGCAAAACCTTAGTTTCTGCCTGTCTGCTCTGAGCTCGGCAGGTTCTGCAGGAGCCTTTATCATCGCTGGGCTTCACCCTAACCCGCTCAGCAGCGTTCGCCAAGAATGCCTTATATGGTATAAACAAGCTATACATTCAGCAGTTACTTGCATGAGAACCTTTCCAAGAATTTGACCCCACTGACCCCGTCTGATCCCTGTTTATCGAGGTCATTCTAAGGTATCGGAGAACTTTCTGCTCTCCAGTCACGTACTTGTCTCTGGCCCGCTTCTAGTTATCTGTGGCAGAGTGCAATCGCACCCTGACAAAGGGGAGACAGAAAATAATAGTGTGGACAGACCCTGGTACAACATAGATAAATAACACATTGCAAGAGGTGACCGAGGTCACTTTACATATCACAGAATATGCATCAACAATTTAGGTATTGATTATGAATCATCAATAACTTCCATTACAGTAGTTACTTTTAGAGTTAGGTAGCATTATTTTTACATTTGCAGCGAACAAAATGCATGTAGCTTAAGTGCTAGCGTCGCTCAGCTAGCTAGATTAGCTAGCTAGGTTAGCTAATGTGTTTTAGTGAATGTGTAGCTACTGTTAACTGTGACGCGAGCTAGCTAGCTAACTAGTTACTTAACCTAACACTAGCTCACTAGTATCAAATGTCCGTATAAGCTCTGCTACTTTTGTGAGCGAGCTAAAAGTAAGATATGTGAAGATATTTGAACAAAAGACTGACTCCTTTGCTTTCAAGAATCAGAGATTGTTGACCAGAGAGGAGAAGCTGCTGAAGATCTAAAAGTCCTTTCTGGCACTGATAGTCAGCAAAGTCAAGCAAGACAAAACCGTCCCCTGCAAGAGTTGTATGAAAGACTGAAACCTAACAAGGAGGCAGTTGCTCAGCTGCTTGACCTTGAGTTTGATGCTCATAGGGTCTTCATCAACTCTGACACTTTGAGAGACCAGGACAGGCCAGCAAACATACTGCAAGCATACCCCTGTTTCAGAGAAGTAGATCATGTAAGCAGAAGTATAGATGTCATGTATGCCCCTAACTAGAACTGGAACACGTTGTGTTAAATCTTTGTCTGTGTTTGTGTTTCTCTTTTTTGTGCCAGGTTATGGATGAACTTCGTATCCTTGACAGATCTAACCCTGATTTTATTTTTAACCTGAAGATTCGCTCGGAGAACCAACACCACAGGACAAAGTTTAGAAACTTTTCAGGAAATACTTTTAGGTTTTTACAGCTGCTTATACACTTAGGCTTAGTCATCAGGGGCTGCAGAGCTTTATGTTGGGTTCTGGAAATAGAAACAGATCCAAAACTGTGTTGGAACACTACAGAATATATTGGAGGTCCTCTGGCCCACTTTTTAAATAT
This sequence comes from Salminus brasiliensis, assembly GCF_030463535.1. Classification (NCBI taxonomy): domain Eukaryota; kingdom Metazoa; phylum Chordata; class Actinopteri; order Characiformes; family Bryconidae; genus Salminus; species Salminus brasiliensis. Next base: position 28,207,243 of record NC_132887.1, read on the forward strand.
GTGAATATTAAGGTATAAATTCATTAATACAGACTACCTGCAATCCCACTGAGTTTGATCCAACTTTTTATGCAAAATATCATGCTGATTTAAACACACACACAAAAAATTCAACACAAAAATATATTAAATAATTAATCTACTTATGTCTGGAACAGTGATATGCTCTATAGTCATGATGAAGGATCTGCCTGAGATGTTCCCATCACCTGTGGCCTAACCCAAGATCAAAAATAAAACACTGTAACACATTCAGGAACATGGAGTTATTTTGTGTTACTAAGCTAAAAGTGAAATGTTACTTTTTGTTGAAGTTTCAAAAACAGGTTGATTTACCAGCACCATGCATAATGCATACACGTCTTTCAATCAAGTGCTATGTAGCAGCATTTCTACCTATTTTAATGTCTCTATATTATTAATATATTAATATATATTGGCCTATATTGATTCAAGCATTTCTTTTCTTATTTTGCTTTTATTCGTCGTAGCTTTTGACACTGATGTTTTGCAGTGCATTGGTGTTGTGGGGACAGTGGAAATGTAGTGTAGACTATAAACACATGAAACAGTAGTAAGATAAATATACTGTAAGATAAATATATTGTGAGGGGAACAGGCAGTTTTACCAGTGTTCTTTAAAGCTTGTCCACCATAGCAACAGTTACTAACGACAGAACAAAGGGCATGAACAGTCAATTATGACATCACAGGGTTGGAAGTGTATAAATAGCAGGTGCATCTTCACTCGGCTCATTCACAGCTTTCTGCTGTTGGAGATCAGCTGCTCCTTTAAACATGAGCTTTGACTACATCCCCCCCATCCTGGCAGACAGCCGGCCAGCAAAAGCCAGGATACAGCTTCGATGTGAAAGATCCAGGCAACTTCGAAGCTCGATTTAGGGCAATGATAGCGGCTCAGGCCAACGACAGTAGGACGAGTGAGAGAGAGACAGACAGTGAGAACAATGAGAAGAGAAGAGAGAAAGGGAGACAGACAGTGAGAAGAGCAAGAAGAGAAAGAGAGAGACAGACAGTGAGAAGAGCAAGAAGAGAAGGAGAGAGACAGACAGTGAGAAAAGCAAGAAGAGAAGGAGAGAGACAGACAGTGAGAAGAACAAGAAGAGAAGGAGAGAGAGAGAGACAGTGAGAAGAGAAAGAAGAGAAGGAGAGAGACAGACAGTGAGAAGAACAAGAAGAGAAGGAGAGAGAGAGACAGTGAGAAAAGCAAGAAGAGAAGGAGAGAGACAGACAGTGAGAAGAACAAGAAGAGAAGGAGAGAGACAGACAGTGAGAAGAACAAGAAGAGAAGGAGAGAGAGAGACAGTGAGAAGAGCAAGAAGAGAAGGAGAGAGACAGACAGTGAGAGGAAGGTGAAAAAGAGGAGAGAAGGAGGAGAACAGAGCTCAGGGTGATCTGTCTGCAGAGACGCTGCTCCTGCTAAGGAGAGCCAGTCCAGTCTAAAGACCACACACAAACAGAGACTGGTTCACAGACTGAATCAGGCAGCCCAGGTCCTTAGGGAACTAAGTATTTGATCTCCTACAAACCATGACTAATGTTGGCTCCCACAGACCACTGACACACCATAATCTCTGTGAAGTCGTTACCTGCATGAGAGACACCTGTCCCAAATTGTCACCAGTGTAAAAGGCCAAGAGACTCAGTGACAACATCTCCACCATGAGCAAGACTAAAGAGCTGTCTAAAGATGTCAGGGACAAAATTGTTGACCTACACAAGGCTGGAATGGGCTATAAAACCATAAGTAAGAAGCTGGATGAGAACATTACTGTCAATTGACCTAGGCCTGGAGCTTCATGCAAGATATCACCTCGTGGAGTCTCATTGATCATGAGAAAGGTTAAAAATCAGCCATGAACTACACGGGAGAAGCTGGTTAATGATCTCAAGGCAGCTGGGACCACAGTCTCCAAAAAAAAAACATTGGTATTACACTGAGACGTAATGGTTTAAAATCCTGCGGTGCACGCAAGGTTCCTCTGCTCAAGAAGCCTCATTTCCAGGTCCGCCTCAAGTTCGCCAATGAACATATTAATGACTCATAGATAGACTGGGAGATGGTGCTGTGGTCAGATGAGACCAAAATTGAGCTCTTTGGCCTCAACTCAACTCGACGTGTTCGGAGGAAGAAAAATACAGAATATGACCCTAAGAACACCATCCCCCACCGTCAAGCATGGTGGTGGAAGTATTATGTAGTATTTTTTTGGGGCACAGGCCAACTTCACTGCATCGACGGGAAGATGAACGGGGCCATGTATCGCAAAATCCTGGGTAACAACCTCCTTGCCTCTGCCAGGGCACTCAAAATGGGCCGTGGATGGGTCTTCCAGCACAACAACGACCCAAAACATACAGCCAAGGAAACAAAGGAGTGGCTCCATAAGAAGCATATCAAGGTCATGGAATGGCCTAGCCAGTCTCCTGACCTCAATCCCATAGAAAATCTGTGGAGAGAGCTGAAGCTTCGCGTTTCCAAATGCACGCCTAAAAACCTTAAGGATTTGGAGATGATCTGCAGAGAGGAGTGGGCCAAAATTACGCCTGAAGTGTGTGTGCAAACCTTATAAAAAACTACAAGAAACGTCTGACTGCTGTGCTTGCCAACAAGGGTTTTGCCATCAAGTATTAAATGATGTTTTACTAATGGGTCAAATACTTATTTCCTCCACTGTAAGTGGTGCCTGATGAATTTGGATCAGCTGGGCCTTAAGCTTCCAAACCGGAAGTAAACTAGAGGCCCTCAAACCACCTACAGCTGTAGAGGAGACTAGAGGAAAGTCAGAGTGAGTCAGAGAAAAGTTAAAGGAAGTCTGAAAGAAACTTGGAGAAAGCCTGAGGAAATTCAGAGGACAGTCAGAAGGAGTCAGAAAGAAGTCAGAGTGTGTCAGGGAAAGGTCAAAGTCAAAGGAAACTCAATAAAAGTAAGAGAGAGTCAGAGGCCAGTCACAGATAAGTCAATAGAATGTCAGGGGGAATTCAGAGAGAGCTAGAAGAAGTCAAAGAAAAGTTAAAGGGAATTCAGAGAAAGTAAGAGGAAGCCATAAGAGTCAACAGAAACTCAGTGGAAGTCTGAATGACGTTCAGAGAAAATCAGAAGCCAGTCAAATGGAGTCAGAAAGAAGTGAGTGTATCAGAGGAATTCGGAGGAAGGCCAAAGGAAAGTGAGAGGAAAGTCAGAAAATTCAGAGGAAGTGAGAGGAAGTAAGGGGAAGCTAGTCAAAATGAGAGGAAAGTCAGAGGAAGTTAGACACAGTCTCCAGATCAGTGACTTAAAGCTCCTCTGCCTCTGATCCAGGCTCTGAGAGTTGCCTCCCATACCTCTTCTGTGTAGCAAACCACACCTCAACAGAGCGCTCAGCTCTAAACTCAGGATGAGGCTTGAGACGTTGTGCTGGTTCAGCTTCCTGTGAGGCTGTAGTTGCTGTCTGGCTAACAAGGCTCAGGTGTGCTAAGTGGATATGGAGCCAGTGACAGAGCACTGTAGAGTGGGAGGGGCATAGCCAGAGGGGGTGGACCATTCTTTCTCCTAATTGGATTTACTGCGTTCTTGTTTTGGATCCGGTGTCGACCAGAGGAGGATGGATTCCCTTTTAAGTCTTGGTTCCTCTCCAGGTTTCTTCCTCTTGCTCTGAGGGAGTTTTTTCTTGCCACTGTTGCCCTCGGTTTCATCAAAACAGGCTCAGACACGGATTTCTGTAGAAGTTAAGCCTCAAACTTAATATATAATCAAACTTGACTTGAGCGGTCAAGAAGCCGTTACTGGCAAAAGGAAATATCTTAATGGTCGTATTGACTGGAAAGTAAATCAGTAAAAGGTGATCTCTGACTTACACAGTACTGCACCGGCTCATTACTGTTCACTAACAGCTAATAAACAGCTCATGTTTATTCATGTGCTTCCAGTGTTGATTTCAGATGCTTCAATGATTGTTAATATTGTTAATCTGAAGCTTTGCTTCGCTGTTTTTCCTTTATTGTTTTGGTTTGTTGGTTTTTGCTGCTTCCAGGTTTCTGTTCATTGTTTTTTCAATACCTCGTCTGTGTTCTTTCTCCTGGCCCAAGCTCCGTCTAGTGTTCTCGTTTTCCTGAATACTGCTCAGCTTCCTCCCAGTCCCGGCTGTGTTACTGTGTCCAGTTTAAGTTGTCAGGTTTTGATTTTGTTTCTGGTTCTGTCCATTAGATTGCTGTTCCCCCGGTTGTGCTTTGCTTTGTTGTGTCTGTTTACTTTTGCCCAGGTTACATTAAAGTCTTGCATCGTCCATCCCTGCAAGTGTTTCCTTTTGTTCACTGCAACGTTGGACCAGACATGACAGTAACTACTAAATTATTTTTTTTATTATTGTTGAAAACCACTGTATGTATGAAAACATCACATCTGTAATACATAAAGGAAATTATTGTGGTTGTCATTATTTATTAACAATAATAACAATGGTAATATTTGCATATTTAATGTGATGAGACAGACTCTTTAATAAGTGAGGAAATGATTGTTGGCTTCTTCAGTCTATGACTGGAGCTGCTGCTGCAGGTATGATATCTGACCTGTAGGTGGCGCTGCTATGTCATTTTTCATCCTGAATCAGTGTAATCACTGTGAAACTGGACTGAATTGTCTACTTGTCTCTTTTTACCCTGAACTGTTTCCGTTTTGTGGTGCTAATAACCACAGTATGAGGAGGCCTGGAAAAATGACCTTAATGTGGTTTCAGACTGACCTAAAGTGACCTTCACCTTTACAAGCTCCATAATGAGTGTAAACAATCCTCATTTCCCAATGAGAATCCAAAGCCAGATCAAAAGAGGAGTTAAAACACACTGGCTTCCTAAAACATTTTAAAAACTTAATTAACATGAAGTAAAACAAAAAAAAGACAGCTGTGGAAATCAAGTGAGGATTCTACAGATTTATCAATTCTTCTGTTTACAATTCATACTTAATTGTATACTTAGTCAACTGAAGTACTTCATAATTAATATGCTAAATAGTAATTCTAAATAGCCTGGCATACAAAGAGACTAACTCCGACCACTAGACTACTATAAACACAAAGAATGATTGAAAGTAAACTAACAGTAAATGTAAAATGTATTAGTAGAAAATAAGGGATTAAAGACTGCATACACTGCTTTCAGAATATAGAAGAGTATGTATGAGATACTGTTTAAGAAGCTTAAACAGGCCTAGTTTCTCTAAAGCAGAAAAGTACAAGCAGTTGGCGTAATCACTCAGCTATATGTTCAAAGTGTCAGCAAGTAATAAATAATAGGAAAAGAGTGTGATCTTGAAACATAGGCAAAAAAACTCAATTGATAAAAGGAAAAAGGCATTAAATTAATTCAAGTTTATTTATAAGACACTTTTCACAACAAGTCTTCACAAATCAGCTTTACAGAGATCTGGATCAGAGCCTCTTTTAAGCAAGCCAGTGGCAAGAAAAACTCTAGAGGAAAAAAAAAAGGAACCAAGGCCCAAAAAAGAAACCCATCCTCCTCTGGTCACCAGACAGCAAAATAAAAAGAATAAATCAATACTGAATTAAGAGAACATGGAAATGCGCCGTCAAGCCATAAAAGATGAAAACGTGAGTGAAATGTTGAAGTCCAGGCAGGTGAGGATGAATCAACACGAGGCTCCAGAGCAGGACAGCGGGCAGTAGGGTAGTAGAGAGCCAGGTCTGGTGGTACTGGGATGGAACAGCTGGAACTGGGCATCTCAATACATGGAAAATAAAGAAAGAGAGACTGAGTGGAGTTAAGAGATCCAATATAGGTAGGGTGGGAGTCAAGTCACGGCAAGTTGAAGAAGAAAAAACAAAAAACACCCCACAAAAACACATCTTGGATAAAACAAGGCCTTGGTTAACAAGGAAAGTCCTGACTACACAAACATACTCAAAGGTTTGGATACAATAAATAAATAAATAAATAAATAAAGTCCTTCCCTAAACACAGGCCTCTTTTGGCACAGGACTTCCTGTACAAATGACACAGGTAGAATTAATCAAGGTCATTACAGTAGAGACAGAATTGTGGACACATTTTCAAAGAAACAGACATATCAGAATGAGGCCTCGAATGCACAGGATAATACAGCAGCATTTTCCATTTACCAAACATGGATTTCTATCACCCCGTAAGACTGGTGTCCTCACCCGTTATTTCAGTCCTGAAGCACTGTGGCTGTAAAAGCTACATAGGACAACCACATGCAGTCATTTCCTAAAGTAGTGCTGGTAAGAGTCTTGAACGTGAGAACAGCTCAGCCAGTTTGGATGGAACACTGTTTTGAACACAGTCATACCGATGTCTCTTGTGAGTTTCTAACAAAACATTAGGTGGTGCATTGTCCTTGTGTGTGAAAGGGATAGGAACCAGATTCCTGGGGGCCTGAAAGGAGGTCAAGGGTGCACAATGTTCTGGGCCATTTTACTCAGAAATAGTCCAGAGTTGCATTCCCAACCTACAAATCCACTTCTGTTCCACCACAACTGAAACAAAGCGTCCTGGTCAGATCTTGTAGGTGGTGGGAAGTGAGCAATACAATCAGTCCAATGCGGTTGTTCAAAGGGTGCCGAGTCAGGAATTCTCCTGTCACAGTCTTTGTCCTTCAGAGCTAAAAGTTTAAGTGTAGCGTGTCAGCGTCATTGCAGGCAGCCAAGGTGGCACTAGGCTCACACCTTAGGCTGTGTTGTCAACGTAGGATGGAGTCAGGATGACCGTTTACCAGCCGTTGCCATTGACTCTTCAGATGGTCAGATCATCGGATCACATGCTCCTTAAAATCCCAACAATGAAAATGTCACTCAGGTCATTTGAAATAAGAAAACTGTACAGAATACACTGATTACTGGTTGGTACAGACTTATTCTACAATAGACTGAGTTTTACACAACGACAAAGTGAAAGCAGGGTTTTAGACATTTGTGGTAATTATATATATATATAAATAAAATGTCATATGTACACAAGTTAGAGAAAAACCCTGAAAGAAACAAAGAGTCAAAAGTGGTCAACACATGAAAGAACAAGAACAGTCAGCCAAACACAGTTGCAGAGAGATCATCATAAAGGCGGATAGTCAGTTTCACATGGATAGAAACCCAGTCAGAGCAGCCAGTTGCAGATGAAGACAACCAGAGTTTTAAATGGAGAAACAGCCAGAGATGCAAAAGAACCGGCAGCCAACCAGAGATACACATTGATAGCCAGGCAACGTTGCACATGGACATGCAGACAGCCACATACAGTTGAAGATGGCCGGGTGGCTGGAGTTGCACATGGACTGACAACCAGCCAGCCAGCCAGAGTTGCAGATGGACCGTGTGATGCAGTCAGTGGTAGCTGCCCCCCCAATCCCTAGAGTGGGTCTTCTAGGAGCCAGCGGGATCTACAGTTAACCTTTGGGGGGGGGGGTGGGGTGGGGGGTGGTATCTATACTTTCCTTTGAGTTTTTTGCACAAATTCTATAAATATCACTGGAACGTACCGGAAAGTATTCAGCTGTGTCCTTCTGGTGAAGCCACACTACCACATCACAGGGACAGCTAGCCAGACTTGCAGATGGACAGACGGCGAGCTACAGTCTTGTAGACAGGTGAAAGAACATGTTGCAGATGGACTGAAGAATAAATACAGAGCAACAGATTTACAGACAGATGCAGACAGAGAATTAGACAGTTTCACAGACAAACAGCCAGAGAGTGTTGCATATAGACTGACAGCCAGTCAGAGTTGCAGCCAGTCTAAACAGAATGAATTGCAGATGAACAGGCAGCCAGAGAAAGGTGTAGATGGACAGCCAGAGTTGCAGAGGAACATGCACACAGCCAAACATAGTTGCAGATGCATAGGCAGAAAAACAGCCAGCCAGCCAACCAGAACTGCACATGGAAATGCAGCCAGTCACAGAGTTGCACACGCATATGGACATGCAGACAGACAGACCATCAGCGTTGCAGACGGAGTCTAAACAGAATGAATTACAGATTTATAGCCGGGAGGTGTATAGATTCACAGACAGCCAGAGATGCAGAAATTCAGAAAGCCAGCCAACCACAGAGATGCACATGGATTAACAGCCACAGAGATACAGACGCATAGTCCGAAATACAGCATCATTGCACCTGACAGCCAGCCAACACACAGTTGCAGATGGATTATCATAAAGTTGCAAACAGATAGTCAGTCAGAGTTGCTGCCAGATTCAAAACAGAATGACTTGCAGTGTTGATGCCAGACAGAGTTGCAAAGGGACATACACAGTCAAACATGGTTGCAGACGCATAGTCAGGGAAAAACTGCCAGAGTTGCACATTGATTGGCTTTCTATCTGCCGTGTGGCTGTCTGCCTGAGGGTTGTAGACAGAGAGGCAGCCAGAGATGAAAAAGAACAGGCAGCCAACCAGAGTTGCACATTGACTGACAGCCAGCCAGCGAGCCAGGCAGGCAGAGTTGCAGATGGACAGTGTGATGCAGTCACTGGTAGCTGACCCCTCACCAGCCTGTACCTAGAGACAATTACTAAGCAGGTTATTGACCTGGTGATCCTAGGGGAATGAGGGCGCTGGTGAGTGGGTCTTCTAGGAACTGGCAGGATCCACAGTTAACCTATAAAGAGGAAACACACACCAATAACATTAGGAGAAGACAAATAATTACATCTAGCTTAACTCACCAGTATACATCAGCAAGGCCATCTAAACAAGACATGTAAATAATGTGGTATTGTCATTTTAAGATGACCACCCCTATGGTGTGCACTTGGTTCACTCCAAGCTGAGCAAAGGACGAGCACCTGGCTTAGGACTGTAAAAAGAAATCGGGGGTTGGTGCAAATAAATGTCACTGGAACGTGCCTGGAAGTATTCGGCTGTGTCCATCTAGTGAAGCCACACTACCACATGAGAGAGACAGCCAGCCAGAGTGCAAGCAACAGTCTTGTAGACAGGTAAAACAGAACAAGTTGCAGACGGACTGAAGAACAAATACAGAGCAACATTTATAGATAGACAGTTGCAGATGGAGAATTAGACAGTTTCACATGGGCAGACAGCGCTGCATATGGACTGACAGCCAGTCAGAGTGGCAGCCAGTCTAAACAGAATGAATTGCAGAAGAACAGGCAGCCAGAGAAAGGTGTACAAAGTTGCAGAGGAACATGCACACAGCCAAACATAGTTGCAGATGCATAGTCAGATAAACAGCCAGCCAGAGTTGCACATTGAAAGTTAGCCATTGAATTGCACATGCATATGGACATGCAGACAGCCACAAAGTTGCAGACAGATTGTCAGCCAGTTTCACATGGTTAGACAGCGTTGCACATGGAAAGGAAGCCAGAGTTGGTGCCAGAGCCTTAGCAGAACGAATTGCAGAGTTTTAGATGGAGACAGACAGTGATGCAGAACGACAAGCAGCCAGTGAGCCGGTCAGAGTCACACATGGACAGCCAGTCCAGCCACAGAATTTCACATGCAAAGAAAGCGAGCCAGCCACAAAGTTGCACATGTAGACAGCGCCACACACAGTTGCAGACAGACACAGTTTAAAATGGACAGCCACCCAGTCAGCCAGTTGCAGACTAAGACATACACACTGCCAAACAGTCAGAAACAGTCACAGTCAGAAAGACAGCCAGACATTGGACATGGTTAGACAGCAAGCCACTGAACTGCACATGCATGGATCGTCAGACACAGTTGCAGATGGATAGAACCAGCCAGAGTTGCAGACAGTCAGTTTCACATTGATAAACAGCCAGCCATCAGAGTTTAAACAGAACGAATTGCAGATTTATAGACAGCCAAAGAATGTTGGACATACACACAGCCAAATATAGTTGCAGACGCACAGTCAAAAAGACAGCCAGCCACAGAGTTACAGATGGATTGACAAAGAGCCTAGGCAAAAAAAAAAAAAAAAAGTTAAGTTAATAAAGATACGCCGCCGCCATAACACCAGCGAAGGAAACTGTAATAGTTAAAACCTGGGGGAGTGGATTCATTAGACATGGTGAACTAAGGTGGCCATCACCAATAACTTCATTGATCATGATTGGTTACAATGTGAGGGACAGACACAGGTTAGATACTGCAGGGTTTGTCAGAAATATTATGAGCTAGGGACATAAATGTCTTAATACAAGCAGAGAAGTGGCAGAATGAATGATTGGAATAAAGTAAATCATGTAAATCACTTACCTGACTGGTGTGACTGGGTAGGGCCAGTCCTGGTTGAACGGCTTGCTCCCTCGTCAGTAGGTGGGCAGTTGGCTAGAGACGACGATCCTGGCAGCGGTCTTCCTGTAGACCCAGAAAGCCATTCCCAATCACACTGTAACGATCATGGCTCTGTAGCTCGTCCACAGAGAGAAAGAGGGAGAAGTAAACCAGCAGTAAACTCTTAGTGGATGGTTCTCTACACCACAACCCCCCAAACCCAATCAAAAACCTAACATTCAAACAAACCTCCACCAGTTCTTTTAAATGGCACATACCTGAAGTCCATAGGAAGAGTCCAAAACAGTCCGACAGCAAACAAACAAACGAGAACTCCTCTGAAAAAGAACAGCAAAAAACGTATGAACACACAAAAAGCTTGACTAAATATATAAACTATTAAATGATCACAAACGTACAAGCATTAGAACCTATAGTTCCTCCAATAAGGGTCTTCATTACAGTGAGGCCTAAACATCTTTTGGCCTGTAACCTACCCTACTACTGATATACTGCCACATAGATGTCATGGAGAAGGAAGATGACAGCAAAGTACGATCTTCAGCGCCAGCAGATGGAGGTTTCAACCGCCTACTTGAATGCTTTAATTGGGAGATGTACATAGAGCAATCAGAGAGATTTAAGGGAAAAATCAAACACTGGTGAAAAGGCTGTCTAAACTGAACAAGTCACTGTATGCTCTCAAACAGTCTGGAAGAACCTGGAACGAGGGTGCATTATTATCTAGATGAAAATGGCTTAACAGAACCTAGATGACCATTGCATCCAAAACAAACACACTGAAATCAGGAGGATAATTCTAGTAATCTTAAGCACACACACACACACCAAATGACTTACCTGCCAACTACCCAATTCACAAAGCATGAACGATGGACCTGAGGCGGTCTTTTTCCAAAAGGTGTCCGGAAGTGTGCGGCAGTGCTCCTTCAGGGTCTCGCTGCATATGGTGGAGAATAGTGGAGAACGATGATGCTGAAGGAGTCATGCTACCGAAGCACCAGTGGAAGCCAGGAGACATCACGGACACTGGCACCTAGAAAACAGGAGACTGTGGCATTACTCTTTGGGCACAAAATTGAAGTGTTTTACATGAACTGCATGTAAACAATGACAATCTCTCTGGTATTTCGAAGACCATGTTGGAGGCGTCCCAGGCTGCCTCCAGCCTCGTCTTCCATCCGTATAGTTTGAACTGCCTCTACAACAGCAACTAGATCTGCCGTTCAAGCAGGACGAGCTCCATGCAGAACGTCTGGAGATCTTGTTCCTCTGCGGTCGCCATGTTCCTCGAGAATGTAAACACAGACAGAAATGCAAATGCTGGTTAGTGAGAAGTACTGTAAAGTGACACAGGCAGCAGACAGCACAGGGATTACAAGATAAATAGACAAAGCTAATATTAAGACTATAAAGTAGGGATAGTTGCTCGACTCTCTGGGTCCAATTACATCACAAGCTTTCAAAGCAGGACTGCAACAAAACAGCAATGTGAAGTCTCGCTCAAAATACCACCTGATCCTACAGATCCAGTGTGCAAAAGAGGGTTGTAGATGCACTCTGGTGAGAGCTCCCGTTTTTGGATCATCCAATAGACAAAGCATGAAAGAACCATTAAAAGGACTGGTGGATGTTTGTATGTTTTGTTGTGTTTTCAGTGGGTTTGTGGTGCAGTAAACAAAATAACACTTAGTGGATGGTTCTCTCTGCATTCCTTTCTTTTTAGTTTCAAGATGACTTAAAGCTGTAATCGTTGTTGTAATCAAGTACAACACTGGACTGCAGTCAAGCATGTAATGAGGTACTAAAAGGCTTCAACTGATCATGGACTGTGTTACCACAAGAGTGGAGAGAAACTGAAAAATTGAGGCACAGTGATGCAGATTCAGCATCAAATGCAGAAGACAGACGAAGCACAACAGACTCCGGTTTTACTCCAACTGAAGACTGTCCTCTTACTCTCTGCTTGGTCTACATGAGAAGTAGAATATATGGCACTGGCTGCAACCATTCAGGAAAGCTTGTACCTCACACAGCTAGTGATCACCAATATGCACCTGTGAAAATACCTGAAGACAACCAAGAAGCAATTGCTCTGTCCAAGAACCCTGTATGTTAACAAAGATGCAACACGTCCACATGAGACCACTTAATTCGATCAGATAATAAAGACCAGATAATCACAGATACTGACTTCCGTTAGGAGGTTCGTCATGTACCACAGAGATGCAGATGACAGCACAGTATGACCTTCAGCTCCACAATATAGACGTTACGACAGCCACTCACACCGATTAATTGTTAACTGTATGTGGAGCAACCAGAGGGATTTGAAGGAAAATCAAACAGATGTAAAAAGGTTGTCTGCAAAACTGTATGCCCTCTTGAAAGTGACTTCTTAAAGGTCTAGAGAATATATGTTTTTTTACAGCCTAAATTCAATGCGAGAGCTGCTTGTACTCTGAAAGCCAAATTTTTTAAAGATGAGTATTTGGATCAGCATATAACACTTACAAACATGACAGATAGAAGCAACTCCGAATGACAGTGTGAAAGGTAATCTTTGTAGGGCGACAAGAACAGTCCATCATACCTAGTCTACTATCCAGACACAGCGAAAGTCCATAAACACAGACTGGTGACATTTCTTAGTGTGTGTTACAGAACACCAAACCCAGACTGACCAGGCAATGTCAGATGACTTCTATGAAGGGGAGTGTACCCCCATGCTAACAGCTAACAACGTTGATCAGACTCCAGAAGAGGTTCAAGAGTTTCAACCTGATGATCAAGAAGGTTTTTAAACAGGAGACAGACATAGCACACACCATCCAAAGACAGACAGGAAAACATCAGTTAAAATATTGGAAGACAACTGTTTTGTGAAATTTTGAATCTTGATTTAGAAAATTTATTTCACAATCAACAAAAACAAAGCGAAAGCATACTTGGTAGAACGCTTTTAGTTTCACACGGAGACTTGCCGTTACTTACCACTCAATGGATCGGGAGAGCCCTTTCGATCCTGGTAAGAGACCGCCGAGCTGGACCTGCAGTTCCACTCAGCCGACTCTCACCAGGAAAAAGGGATCCCGTCCGTTATATCTTTAACAAAATGAGGAACTATGCATGAGCGAGAGCGGGGGCCAACCGCTCCCACCAGGCACAGTCTTCCACAATCACTTGTACATTCCAGTGGTTTCGCAACCGCATCCTCATGAAAAACAAGTTATATAATTGATTATATAAACGCGAGTTTGCAGCATAACATAACCTGTAACTTAATATAATAGACCTGTATTAACATATTGCCAATACATTATGACCAGCAAGCATACCTTTAATATGAGGTGAACACGGACGTATTATATCCTTATATTCGGATAGGACAACCAAATTAGCATGGCTCCGCCGTGCACCTGCACCACTACATAATGCCTTTCATAGTACAAACACCCTTGCAGCCTATCCAAGGGAGTAGGCCTCTTCCTAGTGGTTACATCCCATAACCAAACAGTAAGTTGTTCATATGATAGTGTGTACTAATTGGATGTTACAACAACCAAGAAGCAATTGCTCTTTCAAAAGAACCCTGTATGTCGACAAAGATGGGAAGATGCATGTCGACATTAGACGCCACTTCATTCGATCAGCGCTCCCCGAGTGTAAAATAACTGAATACTGACCCACAGCAGATATGGTTATGATAAAGCCAAACCTTTTAAAGACGAGAGTATTTGGATCAGTACACAACACTTACAAACAGGACAGAAAGAAGCTAGTGTCAAAGTGTGAAAGGGAATCTTTGTAGGGCGACAAGAACAGTCCATCATACCTAGTCTACTACCCAGACACAGAGAAAGTTCTTAAACACAGACTGGTGAAATTTCACCAAACCCAGACTGACCAGGTAATAGCAGCTAATTATTTCCATATGGAGAGATGTGTACCCCCCCCTTGCAAACAGCTAACCATGTTGATCAGATTCCAGAAGAGGTTCAAGAGTCTAAAACTGATGCTAAAGACATGGTACAAACTATTCAAAGAGACAGGAAAGCACCTCAGTATTTAGCTGACTGTGTGTCAGATATTAAAGACCAGATACTGACCAATACTGACTACTGTTAGAGAGTCTGTAATGTACCACAGAGCTTCAAAGAGGCGTCCAACAAAATCACAGTATTGGGTTGATGCAGAGGACCTTGAGCTCCACCAGGTGGATGTTACAAGAGTCTACTTATATGCAAGGACAAGTGAAAAGGTTTTCTGTAAACTGTACAAGTCACTGTATGCTCTTAAACAGTCTGGAAGAACCTGGAACATGTTGCCTGATTATCCAGATGAAAATGGCTTTACACAGAACCTAGATGACCACTGGGTCTACAACAAACCCCCTGAAAACAGGGTTAGATGGTCCTTCATGAAGTACAGTAAGCTAGCTGTGATTCTGTTGGTTAACATAATCAAAGGTGTGTATTTATTGTCTCAGGAACAGACTGGCTCCTTTACGAGTGTGTTGGCTACAGTATCTGTACATAAAGGCTCTATATAACATGACATTGAGGTCAGAAGTCCATCATGAATGCTAAAAGCCTCAACTTCCAGAGGGAGCGATTCTATGTCCCCCACCAATGTGAAAATCACTCCTAGGCCCTTGATTCAGAGCTATGTATTCACTAGGTTTTGATAAAGTTTCACAGGGACATCGTAAACTAAGGAGCTCAGTCAGAACTTCACTGACCGTCACTTCTTTAGGGGCTAGAGATCGTATATTTGACAGCCCAAATTCAATACAGGAGCTGCTTGTACTCGGAAAGCAGAATGAATCTGTATCAATTCTAATAAAGTTGTTAAAGAAGATTTTCTGAGGTTACGATTATAAATCATGCGGGGACACAGACATAGTCTCCATACTGCAGGGTTTGTCTGAAACACTATGAGTGACACTGATATTACTTTTTAATGCAAGCAGAGAAATCACAGAATTAATGGTTATAAAATCGAGGAAATCCTCTTAAAACTAACCGGACTGGTGGGACTGGGAAGGGCCAGTCAGTCCTGGCGTAGCAGCTTCTCAATGTTCCCGGAGAGAACGACGGACCCCAGGCCGCTCGGGTGAACCTCTCTGCGGAAGAGGACCTGCCGCTCCTGAAAGATCTCCTGTCCGGCAGCCAGCAGTGGAGCGAAGAGCCGGTAAACGCTCTCTTACTCGTCGGTAGGTGAGCAGGGGGCCGAAGACGATGATCCAGGCGTCTGTCTTTTTCCCAAACGGGGCCGAAGCCGCCACGCTGCCGCTGAGGAACCGTTTGCCGACGTCCAGGACACGCGCACCTGGAACACAGTAAACCGTGCCGTTGCTCTTTGGGCCCGATACTCTGAAGTGTTTTACAGTCTTCGAGAAGCTTCATTACGTCACTGAAACGCAGTCACGTGTCAAGGAGCGTCAGTTCCCAGGTCCTGCTGTAGACCAGAGCGCACAGAGCTGAACATAAACTGAAATATGTACTTAAAAGTAGGCCCTGCTACTGGCCGGCCACACAACACATTGCTTTTATTACTTATAATAAACTAAACTAAATAGTTAAACTAAATAGTTAAATTGAGCTACCAAACCATCTAATGGTCATCAAAGGTTAACCAATCCCACCAGTTCCCACTCAGGTTTGGTATGTAATTACCAGAGGAGAATTAAGATGATAACTTTGCACAAAATATTATTTTATTAGAACACTCAGTATGTTCAATTATTTCACATTAAAATGAGTAAAAATTAGACAGTGTTGTATTACAACCTCAAGTACCAATTATCCATTTAACTGGATATATAGGAAGTCAGGAGCACAACCATGAAACAAACACAATGAGATACAAGAACTTAAAGGGCACACCAAAAATAAAATTAATTAATTAAATAAATAAGTGAACACTACAAACTTCACTACAAAACCACCAAATTATAAATACATGTGAATCATACATTCCACAATGACCCAAAGCTTGTTACTCTCTTCAATTTACGATGTTACAGTAAAGAAAAAAAGGAGTCACTACTTTATTTACTAATCGGTTGTACATTAAAACAACTAATCTAAAGATATAACACTGGTCTAAGATACTGGCACTCAATAAAACAGAGATTAAGACTCATTTATAAAAGCATGTAAAGGTGAAGGAAAGAGCAGTGATTCATTTAAACTAGCAGGGGATACGACTCCTGTAAGGGGAAACACACTACATTAATGCTCTGCAGCTTCCACCAAAACCCCCAGTCAATTACATACAGTTACAGACCTGTAACCAAAGCTTTAGTACATCTGCCTTAGAGCTCTACTCTCTGCTCACTAACCCAGACTCAGTCCCAAACCCCAGGCACTGCTACACGCTGCAGTCAGTAAGAGTTTGCTTTAAAGACAAGTGCATTAGCGAGCAGACTCTACATTTGCTACATGCTAACTTGGACACAAACAGTAGGGACCTGTATCTAGGCCTCACTGTTGCAGACAGGGTTCAATGCCACAAACACCATCCATTTTAAATGAAGCCCTCAAAGCCTCACTAAAACTGCAGTCCAAGCTGCTGCACACTAGAACCAACAGACACCTGCTCTCACACAAGCTGAACAGCAGCCGTATACTGTGACTACGTTACAGCATCAACTACTAAAACCAGCAAACAGTAAATACCTGCACCTGGCCTTCAATGCTGCATACCGGACTCCCTGACCTGTACAGCAGTTCACTCCTCCACATCCTCCAAACCGTCCAAATGAAGGTTTCCAAGCTGTGCTGAACTTTAAGGAGAGCTCTCCTCCTGCTACCTGCACATGTCCCTGACAATGAACCAAACGAGAATTGGATCAGATGTCGCGAGACTTTTAAAGCAGCGCCTACACGCGCAAAGCGTCTTAACGGCCCCAAAACAGCTCCTCACGCTGCCTGCACGCGCCCCAAACAATGAACCAAACGAGAATTGGGCAAATATCACGAGACTTCGTAGGCGGAGCTCCTACGAGCCCACAACGAGCCGAGCGTCTTAAAGGCGCCCCCCCCTCCTACCAAGTAAGCCTTAGAAAGGGGTACCAGCTCTTCTCCTACCGTAATACTCTTAGTATGAGTCACATTTAGTTTTTTGTGTTTCCATTAATAAAAATGCTGACCTTTCACTGAACACATGGTAGTTAGCTAGCTAGCTAGTCCTCAAGCTAAGCTGCTATCACAGAGATGAAGAGCCCTCACCTGCATTAGCAGCTCAGCACCATTTCTCCAATGAAACAACTGTTTCACCATCAGAAAGAAAAATGCTGGAAATAACTAAATGTCTTTGGACATATCGGAGAATCCTGAAACACTAAAGCTTACCTCTATCCTCTATTCACAAAAAAGTTCAATAGTTTTGTTCCCTTTGCACCGATTTTAAAGCAGTTTATTCTGAACGAAATGTGTTTTAATTTCATTCATTTACTATCTTCTTACTGCTGAACAAAAAGACTCATCAAGAGTTAGTGCTGCTGAAGGAGACAAAATCTACATTTAGAGACTCGTATAAAACTCTGAAGGAAGGGCGTGGATTTGTTGGCTAGAAGCTCTCTGACCTGAATCAACTGTGGAGGAAGGAAAGCTGGAGTTCAGTGAAAGCTAACAGCTGATTAGCCGAGCTACCTAACTTTCTAGCTAGATCTGCCAACGTCCTTCTTAATTAACTAACAATCTACAACAACAATAAACTAATGGGAGCTTTATCTTATTATTTCATATTTTAATATCATGGAAGTGATTATTGTAGCCTACATACACTGAAGTGCTGGGATTCAGACTAGTTTCCTCCACCGGTGATAAAGCCTCACTCTCCTCTCTCTGATAGCGGACCTTCTCCCTCCAGCCTGATTGAGCTGAACTTCATCAGCGTGTCCTCAAAATGTAGTCATCCGCCGCCTGGTCTAGTTCCTTTCAGTCACTGGTTCTTCTGCAGATCTCAGTGTTTCTCTTAGAGTTCTCTATATTATTAATTCGTGTTGTTTGTGGAATATCTGTAAGATGATGCATTTTACCAGAAAGGATCAATATATTACTCATTTGTTGTCTCTAAAAAAGCGCGCTGCTCCTGTGGCGCATTAATACAGTGACACACAGTCGGACTGTTAGACACAGCCATACCTCACAGTGTGAAGTTCATCTGACTCCAAATCTCCACTTCATTAAACTCATTTAGAGACCTGAGTTTAAGGACTTCTAAACTCTAGTAGAAATCAAAGCAAAAACTATCTTCATGTTTTATTTTCTCTTAAAATGAAAGTCAACCAGATTCACTCATTTTATTTATTAATATTTTATTTAAGTACATATTTCAGGTTATATTCAGCTCGTTGTGCTCGGGTCTACAGTGGGGCCGGGAAACTGGTGCCCGTGGTGCCCGTGTCCTCCAGGTGCCCGTGTCCTGGACGTCCCTCAGCGGCAGCGTGGCAGCTTCGGCCCCGTTTGGAAAAAGACAGACTCCAGGATCATCGTCTTCGGCCCTCTGCTCACCTACCGACGAGTAAGAGAGATGTTTACCGGCTCTTCGCTCCACTGCTGGCTGCCGGACAGGGGCGTCTGCGCTGATTTTTCTGGGAGATTTTTGGGGAGCGGCAGGTCCTCTTCCGCAGAGAGGTTCACCCGAGCTGACTGGGGTCTGTCGTTCTCTCGGGAACATCGAGAAGCTGCTACTCCAGGACTGACTGGCCCTTCCCAGTCCCACCAGTCAGGTTAGTTTAAGAGGATTTCCTTGATTTTTTAACCATTAATTCTGTAATTTCTCTGCTTGTATTAAAAAGTAATATATCAGTGTCACTCAGTGTTTCAGACAAACCCTGCAGTATGGAGACTGTGTCTGTGTCCCCGCATGATTTATAATTGTAACCTCAGAAAATCGTCTTTATCAACTTTATTAGAATTGATACAGATTCGTTCTGCCTTCCGAGTACAAGCAGCTCCTGTATTGAATTTGGGCTGTTAAATATACGATCTCTAGCCCCTAAAGAAGTCACGGTCAGTGAAGTTTTGACTGATCAGCTCCTTAGTTCACGATGTTCCTGTGAAACTTGATCAAAACCTAGTGAATACAGAGCTCTGAATCAAGGGCCTAGGAGTGATTTTCACATTGGTGGGGGACATAGAATCGCTCCCTCTGGAAGTTTGTGGAGGCTTTTAGCGTTTCACAGAGTCTTCTGACCTCAGTGTCATGTTATATAGAGCCTGTGGCTGGCTGTCTTTCTGACTATATTTGGCTGTGTGTATGTCCAACACTCTTTGGCTGTATATAAATCTGCAATTTGTTCTGTTTAAACTCTAATGGCTGGATGTTTATCAGTGTGAAACTTACTATCTGTCTGCAACTCTGGCTGGCTGTATCCATCTGCAACTGTGTCTGACGATCCATCTGCCACCGTGTGACTGTCCATGCATGTGCAGTTCAGTGGCTTGCTGTCTAACCATGTGCAATGTCTGGCTGTCTTTCTGACTGTGTGACTGTTTCTGACTGTTTGGCAGTGTGTATGTCGATCCACAACTCAGGCTGTCTTCATCTACAACACTCTGTCTGTTTATAAATCTGCAAATTGTTTTGTTTAGACTCTGGCTTCAACTCTGACTGACTGTCTGTCCATCTGCAACTGGTTGACTGTGTGGCTGTCCATTTTAAACTGTGTCTGTCTGCAACTGTGTGTTGCGCTGGCTGCATGTCCATGTGTAACTTTGTGGCTGACTGGCTTTTTTTTCGTGTGCAATTCTGTGGCTGGACTGGCTGCCCGTGTGCGACTTTGACTGGCTCACTGGCTGCTTACTGTTATGGATCACTGTCTGTCTCCATCTATAACTCATTCTGCTAAGGCTCTGGCACCAACTCTGGCTTCCTTTCCATGTGCAACGCTGTCTATCCATGTGAAACTGTCTGACTATCCATCTGCAACTTTGGCTGGTTGTATCAATCTGCAACAGTGTCTGACAATCTGTTGTCTGCAACTTTGTGGCTGTCTACATGAGTCCATATGCGTGTGCAATTCAGTGGCTAACTTTCTTTCAAAGTGCAACTCTGGCTGGCTGATCTTCCATGTGCTGTTTATCCGACTATGCATCTGCAACTATGTTTGGCTGTGTGTATGTTCCTCTGCAACTTTGTACACCTTTCTCTGGCTGCCTGTTCATCTGCAATTCATTCTGTTTAGACTGGCTGCAACTCTGACTGGCTGTCAGTCCATATGCAATGCTGTGGCTGGCATGGCTGTCTATCTATGTGAAACTGTCTGATTCTCAGTCTGCAACTGTTTGATATAAAACTGCTGCTCTGTATTTTTTCTTTAATCCATCTACAACTTGTTCTGTTTGACCTGTCTACAAGACTGTCGCTTGCTGTCTGTCCATCTGCAACTCTGGCTGGCTGTCTCTGTGATGTGGTAGTGTGGCTTCACCAGAAGGACACAGCCAAATACGTCCATATATGCTCCAGTGATGTTTATTGAATTTGTGCAAAAAAGTCAAGGAAAAGTATAGACAAAGTCTAAACGGAACATGAAAGAGCCAAGTCGCACATTCTTTACATGATAAGGCCTCAGTGGCCTTCCTCTGAGAGCTGCAAAGCCTCACATCTACCATGATTTCAGCTTAATCTGCACCAACTGACACCCTATTTTTTTTTCTACAGTCCTTCTAAGCCAGGCGCTTAGCCTGGAGTGAATCAAGTGCCCACTATAGGGGTGGTCGTCACATCCTAAAATGACAATACAACATTATTTACATGTCTTGTTTACATGGCCATGCTGATGTATACTGGCAAGTTAAGCTAGATGTAATTAATTGCCTTATCCTAATGTTATTGGTGTGTTTTCTCCCCTTTATAGGTTAACTGTGGATCCTGCCGGCTCCTAGAAGACCTACTTGCCAGCGCTCTCATTCCTTTAGGATCAGCAGGTCAATAGCATGCTTAGTAATTGTCTCTATGTATGGGCTGGTGAGGGGTCCGCTACCAGTGACTGCATCACACTGTCCGTCTGCAACTCTGGTTGGCTGGCTGTCAGTCCATGTGCAGCTGTGCATGGCTGTCTGCATGTCCATGTGCAATGCTCACTGGCTGTCTATTCATGTGTATCTCTGGTTGGCTGCCTGCTCTATAGCATCTCTGGCTGTATCTCCATTTAAAACTGTGTGGCTGTCTGCTTAGCCATGTGTGTGCAATTCAGTGGCTGTCTGTCTGTCGATGGCAACTCTGGCAGTCTTTCTGACTATGCATCTGCAACCATGTTTGATGTTTTTCTGACTATGCGTCTGCATCTCTGTGGCTGTGTGCTGCTCTGGCTGCTCTGCTCTTTGTCAGTCTATACCTCTCTGACTATGAATCTGCAATTCATTCTGTTTAGACTCTGGCTGCAATGCTGTCTGACTGTCTGTCTGTTTTTCTGCAACTCTGACTGTCTGCAACTTAGTCTTTAAATCTGCAGCTCTGTGGTTGTTTTTCTGTCTATCTGCAACTCGTTCTATTTTACCCACCTACAAGTCTGTAGCTCGCTGTCTGTCCACTTGGAGCTCTGGCTGGCTGTGATGTGGTAATGTGGCTTCAAACAGATGCGAAGGACGCTTCACCACAAGGACACAGCTGAATACTTCCAGGTAAGTTCCAGTGATATTGAATTTATCGAACAAGTCAAAGGAAAGTGTATATACAAAGCTGTCCATCTGCTGCAATTACAGCATTTTTAATGTCAAAGTATTTTTAAAATTAAAAGAATATTTAAAGGATATGTATTACATTTATAAGGATTTATGACCTCAAGATTGGATTAATCTAATGCTGCTCTGGTAGAAAGTTATATACAAATCATTAAATAAGCTCAGGGTCATTAAATAAGTTCAGAATGCAGCGGCTTGACTGCTCACTAGAGCTTGAAATTGTGACCACATCTGTCTATTCTCTCACCCCTGCACTGGATTCCAGTTAAATTCCATGTTGATTATAAAATACTCCTTCTGACTTGAGTCTCTCGATTGTTTGTCCCCACAGCATCTTGGTGAAGTTCTTATACCCTACAACCGGTAACGTACCGTATCAGTTTCCCACTTCAGAAGAAGCAACTCTGGGGGAGGAGCCTCCAACTCTGGAATAAACGTCCTGTTGCTGTTCTGGACACACTTTTAGTATTCTAATCATGCTGCTGTAGCCTGTTTTCATACTAACACTGTTCTGTACTGCTCTGATTACAGGTTCTGATTATTATTGTCTTTCTAATCTACGTTTACAGGTTGTACATCAGTCTACTCGTACTCCTAAATCCCTTTCTTAATTGTCTTTTTTCTTCGCTCTCCCCATGTGCTGAGCTGTTTGGTGCTGACGTGAGTCCGTTCTGGGTCAGCCTTTTCCTGTTTAGCCTGTTTACCTACACACACACTCACATTGCTCTCAAATTTTCATCATTTATGGCTTGATGTCACATTTGCAGCAGCTCTTAAAATGTACTAGTGTTTCTTTTGTTAATTTTTATATTTGTTCTGTCATGTTGTGCTATCCGGTGTTGACCAGAGGAGGATGGGTTACCCTTTTGAGTCTTGGTTCCTTTCAGGGTTTTTCTCTTCAATTTGTGTACAAATCTTTTTACATTATTATTTATATATATATTTTTGATGACCACAAATGTCTAAAACCCTGCTTTCACTTTGTCGTTGTGTAGAGTTGTGTAGAAGTAAAGTAAGTTCTCTTACTTTAAATGACCTGAGTGGCACTGTCATTGTTAGGATTTTAAGCTGCATGTGATCAGATGATATGACCATCTGAAGAGTCAAAGGCAACGGCTGGTAAACGGTCATCCTGACTCCATCCTACGTTGACAACACAGCCTAAGGTGTGAGCCTAGCGCCGCCTTGACTGCCTGCGATGACGCTGACACGCCACACTTTGAAACTTTGAGCTCTGAAGGGCAAAGACTGTGACAGGAGAATTCCTGACTCAGCACCCTGTGAACAACCGCATTGGACTGATTGGACTGATTGTACTGCTCGCTTCCTGCCACCTACAACATCTGACCCAGGACACTTTGTTTCAGTTGTGGTGGAACAGAAATGGATTTGTAGGTTGGGAATGCACCCAGAAAAGGATTGAACTCTGGACTATTTAGAACACTTTCTGAGTAAAATGGCCCAGAACATTGTGCACCCTTGACTTCCTTTCAGGCCCCCAGGAATCTGGTTCCTATCCTTTTCACACACAAGGACAATGCATCACCTAATGTTTAGTTAGTCGATCATACCGATGTCTCTTGTGAGTTTCTGTGTTCAAAACAAAGTGTTTCATTTCAACTGGCTGAGCTGTTCTCATGTTCAAGACTCTTACCAACACTACTTTAGGAAATGAACAGATGTGGTTGTCCTATGTAGCTTTTACAGCCACAGTGCTTCAGGACTGAAATAAGGGGTGAGGACACCAGTCTTACGGGATGATAGAAATCCATGTTTGGTAAATGGAAAATGTTTATGGACTCATGTGTTGATCATATGGATTGCAGTGCTTGTGTCTGCTGTATTATCCTGTGCATTTGAGGCCTTATTTTCTGAGTGGTAGATATGTCTGTTTAAAAATAAAAATGTGTTTTGGCCACAATTCTGTCTCTACTGTAATGACCTTGATGAATTCTACCCGTGTCATTTGTACAGAAAGTCCTGTGGCAAGAGGCCTGAGCTTAGGGAAGGACATTTTTATTGTATCCAATCATTTGAGTATGTTTATGTATTTAGGACTTTCCCTGTGAACTAAGACCTTGTTTTATCTAAGATGTTTTAAATTGGCTTGAAATGTTGTTGTTGTTGTTGTTTTTTTGTTTTTTTTTTCCTTTTTTTCAGCTTTCCATGATCTGTTTCCCACCTTGCGTATTGGATCTCCTAACCCCTTGTTTTTTTTTTCCCCCTCCTTTCTGTTTTCTCTCTCTCTCTCTCTCTACCATATATTGAGATGCCCAGTTCCAGCTGTTTCATCCTTGTACCACCAGACCTGGCTCTCTACTACCCTACTGCCCACTGTCCTGATCTGGAGCCTCGTGTTGATTCATCTTCACCTCACTGCATGATCATGCATACCTGTCTGAACCTAACATTTCACTCACGTTTTCATCTTTTATGGCTTGAAGGCGCATTTCCATATTCTCTTAATTCAGTATTGATTTATTGTTTTTATTCCTGGGTTTTATTCTAGGTATTTAAACCAGATCTCTGTAAAGCTGCTTTGTGACTACACTCGTTGTGAAAAGTGTTTTATAAATAAACTTGAAATCATTTTTAAAGGCTTTTTTTTCCTTTTATCAATTATTTTTTTGCCTGTTTCAATTATTTTCCTATTATTTATTACTTGTTGACACTTTGAACATATAGCCAAGTGATTACGCCAACTGCTTGTACTTTCCTGCTTTAGAGAAACTGGGGCTGTCAAAGCTTGTTTATCATATATACTCTTCTATATTCTGAAAGCAGTGTGTGCAGTCTTTAACCCCTTAGTTTCCACTTATAATAATAATACATTTAACGTTTGCTGTTACTTTACTTTAAATCATTCTTTGTGTGTTATTATAGTAGTTTAGTGGTTATAGATTTAGTCTCTTTGTATGCCAGGTTATGTAGAAGTCATAAAAAATATTAAACCCTAACTGTTAACTTATGCTTATAGAGGTGTCTGACAGAATGCTCACAACAGGAAGATCTTACTCTGTCTAAGGGCCAGAGCTTTTTTCACAGCATATTGAATATGAATTACTTCAGTTGACCAAAGTAAGCTATGAAATACTTGGAAATCGACTCCGAGGTCGAAGGTGGGATGAGAAGAACCAGATCTCAAAACAAAAAATATGTGACAAAGACTGGATGTAGTTCAGTTCATGACAGTCATGAAAAGGGAGAATGTATGTAAACAGAAGAATTGATAAATCTGTAGACTCCTCACTTAAAGTGTATGTGTAAATGCACTGGAACTAAAGAAAAAAACTGTAGCTCGTCTCTGTGGCCTAGACCTTGCAAAGCCTCATGGGAGGGTGCAGGCAGATTGCCTCTCCAAGGTCAAGTGAGGTGAGGGTTCCGGACACCAGGAGATAAGAACTAATAAACTGCATTTTAAAACTGCCGTTATATTTAATATATGCCGGAGTTGGTCGTTTAGACATTACAGTCTTTAAGATGTCTAAATTAAACGGCCCATAATGTTGCAGTATTAATGATCTTCAAATGCTGCGATGGAGTTTCAGTTCATAGTTTCTAAAATCTAGATTTTAAAATGAAATTCAGGAAAACAACTTTTTTTTTGGAAACTTTTTTTTTATATGATTTTTTTGTCATTTATCATATTTCAGATCAAATTCTATATCTTTTTTTCCACATGTTGTCCACATCTGTCTTTTTCTGGTATTTTCCTTCATGTTAATGAAGTTTTAATAATGTTTTAGGAAGTCAGTGTGTTTTAACTCCTTGTCATTTGATCTGGCTCTGGATTCTCGTTGGGAAATTTACATTTACATTTACATTTACTGCATTTAGCAGACGCTCTTATCCAGAGCGACTTACAAAGTGCTTTGCTATTTACCCAAGAAAACCTTAGCTAGTTAGAATAGGCTAATAATTCAAAAGATACCTCTAAGCTTAGACATTGCTAAACACAATACAATAAGGCGACCATAGAACTATTCGTCCAAGTACTCTCTGAAGAGGTGGGTCTTCAGTCTGCGTTTGAAGACAGCGAGCGACTCGGCCGTTCGGACACCCAGGGGCAGCTCGTTCCACCACTTTGGTGCCAGGACAGAAAAAAGCCTGGACGCTTGTCTTCCGCGGATTTTGAGGGATGGCGGGTCAAGCCGAGCCGTACTTGAAGCTCGAAGGGCTCTTGGTGCGGATCGGCTTTTGACCATTGCCATCAGATACGGAGGGGCTGGTCCGTTCTTGGCTTTGTAGGCCAGCGTCAGTGTTTTAAATCTGATGCGGGCAGCTACAGGAAGCCAGTGGAGAGAACGATCTATCTAACGATTTCTAAAGTCTTTGAAATCACTTTGTAACCCTTTCCAGCTTTATGTAAATCAACAATCCTCTGAAAGCTCTTTTTGGCGAGACATGTCTCACATA
This sequence comes from Salminus brasiliensis, assembly GCF_030463535.1. Taxonomy (NCBI): domain Eukaryota; kingdom Metazoa; phylum Chordata; class Actinopteri; order Characiformes; family Bryconidae; genus Salminus; species Salminus brasiliensis. Next base: position 28,233,623 of record NC_132887.1, read on the forward strand.
CATATTCTTCTTATGCAGAGCATACTCAAAATGTTTGAGTGGGTTTTATCAGTCAGAGTAGCTCTAGTCCACACCTCCAAACTCATTTTCTTATGAGGACTCCTTCAGTCACCTTTTTTGAGATCATTAACTCAAGGGTTCACAAACTTTCTCCACTAGCACTGAGGTTTTTATACTTGTTCTGAATGAAGACATAAATGATCAGAATATTTGTGTTATTATATTAGGCACATTATATTTGTTAATATGCTTGACTTGGATTAGGATCAGATCACATTTTATGACAAATTAAATGAATGCAGAAAACCATAAAATTCCAAAGAGTTTACATACTTTTCTAGCTACTGTAATCTCACACAGACTTCAGAATTCAAGTTCACTGAACTCATTTAATTGTGTTGCAGAAAACATTTTACTGTACTATAATATCTGTTGATTGAAGTTGACTTTACTTATTATTTCAATAATACAAACTCAGGCCAGTTAAAAAATGTAATTCTTATGTTGCAGCAAATCATGTTTTTAATCCTAAAGTTGGTCGTTTAGACATTACAGTCTTTAAGATGTCTAAATTAAACGGCCCATAATGTTGTAGTATTAATGATCTTCAAATGCTGCGATGGAGTTTCAGTTCATAGTTTCTAAAATATAGATTTTAAAATGAAATTCAGGAAAACAGCTTTTTTTTTGGAAACTTTTTTTTTATATGATTTTTTTGTCATTTATCATATTTCAGATCAAATTCTATATCTTTTTTTCCACATGTTGTCCACATCTGTCTTTTTCTGGTATTTTCCTTCATGTTAATGAAGTTTTAATAATGTTTTAGGAAGTCAGTGTGTTTTAACTCCTTGTCCTTTGATCTGGCTCTGGATTCTCGTTGGGAAATTTACATTTACATTTACATTTACTGCATTTAGCAGACGCTCTTATCCAGAGCGACTTACAAAGTGCTTTGCTATTTACCCAAGAAAACCTTAGCTAGTTAGAATAGGCTAATAATTCAAAAGATACCTCTAAGCTTAGACATTGCTAAACACAATACAATAAGACGACCATATAACTATTCGTCCAAGTACTCTCTGAAGAGGTGGGTCTTCAGTCTGCGTTTGAAGACAGCGAGTGACTCGGCCGTTCGGACACCCAGGGGCAGCTCGTTCCACCACTTTGGTGCCAGGACAGAAAAAAGCCTGGACGCTTGTCTTCCGCGGATTTTGAGGGATGGCGGGTCAAGCCGAGCCGTACTTGAAGCTCGAAGGGCTCTTGGTGCGGATCGGCTTTTGACCATTGCCATCAGATACGGAGGGGCTGGTCCGTTCTTGGCTTTGTAGGCCAGCGTCAGTGTTTTAAATCTGATGAGGGCAGCTACAGGAAGCCAGTGGAGAGAACGCAGCAGTGGAGTGACATGGCTAAATTTTGGGACTTGGGAAATGAGGACTGTTTGCACTCATTATGGAACTTGTAAAGGTGAAGGTCACTTTAGGTCAGTCTAAAGCCACGTTAAGGTCATTTTTTCCAGGCCTCCTCATACTATGGTTATTAGCACAACAAAACAGACAGTTCAGAGTAAAGAGACACAAGTAGACAATTCAGTCCAGTTTCACAGAGATTACACTGATTCAGGATGAAGAGCGACACAGCAGCGCCACCTACAGGTCAAATATCATACCTGCAGCAGCAACTCCAGTCACAGACTGAGAAGAAGCCAAGGAGCATTTCCTCACTTATTAATGAGGCTAACTGTCTCATCACATTAAATATGTAAATATTACCATTGTTATTATTATTATTATTATTATTATTAATAAATTATGACAACCACAATAATCATTTCCTCTATTTATTACAGATGTGATGTTTTCATGATGCAGTTGTTTTCAAAAATAATATAACAATAATAATAATAATAAATAATAATTGATAAGTTCCTGTCATGCCTGGTCAGACGTGGCAGTGAACACAAGGAAACACTTGCAGGGATGGCCGATGTAAGACTTTAATGTAAACTGGGCAAAAGTAAACAGAAACAATAAAGCAAAGCACAACCGGGGGTACAGCTATCCAAGGGCCTGACAGTTACAATTATTACTCTGTATTTACACAATTTATTTATATCATTTATTTTACTATTAATAATAACGGTTATATTTACAGTTTTACATATTTGAATATATTTATATTGCCATTATTGTTAATTAAGAATGAACAACAACAACAGTAATAATAATGATGTTCTTTATTCATTACTTGAAAGTCCTTGTACTGGTCCTTGGCGAATAAAGAATTCTGATGGAGCTGGTTAACAACGGTAACTAAGGGGAGGGGCAGGTCGACTGTGCCATCACTAGGTTCCAGTACTTTTTTCAGTGTGTAGAGCGTGAGAGACAGACGTCACCTCGTTAGTTAGACTGGAAATGGAGGAGAAGAAGGAGAAAGATGAGAGTGGAGCTCATTAACACAACACTACTGATCAACATGTGTAATTAAGATCATCATTAAGCTAATTATAATATACAGTGTTTACCATCAATACATTTATTGATCGTTAACAAGGGAGTGATTGTGACTCAGTAATGTTGCTGTAATATGTGTTTGTTGCTACGGGGTTGCTAGGGCATATAGTTGGTACATTAGCTCATTCAAAATGTCTGGCTAATAGATCTCTGTCCACAAACTTTTGTCCAATTGATGCTTGGTCCAGAAGCTCCTCCATGCACAGACAGGACTGGCGAGCAGTGGAGATAAAGGACACCGCTCCCGTTCTCTCAGCTGTGTGTGGGAGAGCTGCCCATTGTGACATCATCTCTGAACATTCCGCCATTAATTTCTATGGGGAGAAAATGTAGGATCCTTTTAGGAGAACTGTCAGTCGGATCAGTTCTACGATGGGAGGGTTTTGGCCACAGTCATTTCTTTGGACGCTCCTGTTGCTCCATGGACGCTCCATGGTGACAATCACACTAATTAACATATTTATCATTTATTTACATAGTTAGAAATATATAGGTTATCATTTATAACTGCATTCCTAATTCCTAATTAAGTAATTAGTAAATGAGAGGAGGTTGTTAAACTGTGTGAACGTAATGTGAAGGGAATGTTAAGAGTGAAGAGCTCAGCAGGTGAGAAATGCATTAGACTGAGTTCAGTAGAACAGACTGGTGGAACCGTGTTAAGCAAGAGTCCTGCTGTAGCTGTAATCCTGAGCTCTGCTCTACACTTTGAGAAATGAGAGGAATCCTGCAGGAATAGTTACAATGCTGGTAGCTTGTCTTTGCTTTGTAAATATAATAACATTGTAGGAACATCAGAGGAACATTAGAGAGATGTTCAGGCAGGTTGAAGACAAGGTTGAGTCCAACATGCCAGCAGTGCTGCTTTCTTCAACAGCTGGAGCACTTTCCAGGTTGACAGCGCTACAGTTTCTAGGTCTTGTTCTGAACTGTGATGATGGTTAGATGTAGATCTGGACCGGCTTGTTTGCTACTTAACACACAACCCATGTGTTGGTAGAGTAACGCTGTAGATGCTGTGTATTAAATGGACTGTGTGAACTGTTCCCACAGCTCGTTCAGAAAACACCAGGGTCGGACAGGTCGACCCTGGTGTTTTCTGAACGAGCTGTGGGAACAGTTCACACTGTAAGGTAACGTCAAAAATGATAAACTTAAAAAATCAAGCACACCAAACGTATTTAAGTGTGTTGAGGAAAATACGATTTTTAAATTCTCAGTAATCAAGTAATAGTTTACTTAGTTTCAAGTTTATAATCAATTCCAGTAATCTACAGTGTCAAGAAAAACTATCTGAACAGAATTTGATGGTGTTCTGCATTAATTTCAAGTCAAACATATTGCCAAATATAATGTGCCTAAAATAATAACATAAAAAAACATGATCTTGCAGGTCTTGATTGAACACACTCATTCAACATTCCCATGGTAGTGGGAAAGTAAGTAAACCCTTGGAATTAATAGCTAGTTGAAATAGCTGTTGTGGAGTGTCAGAGAGCTCTTTCACAAACTTTAGCCATGCAGCAATGTTCTTTTTAGTAAGCAGTGGCTTCCTTCGTGGTGTCCTGCCATAGACACCCTGCTTGTTCAAGGTTTTACGGACTGTGGACTCATGAACACAGATGTTAGTCTGTACCAATAATGCCTTCAAATCTTGGGCTCTCACTCAGGGTTGTTTCTTAACCTCATTGATGAGTCTCCATTGTGCTTTTGGGGTCATTTTGACTGGGTGCCCACTTCTTGGCAGAGTAGCCACAGTTCCAAATTGTCTCCATTTGTAGATTGTGTGCCTCACTGTAGACTGGTGGATTTCTAAAGTCTTTGAAATCACTTTGTAACCTTTTCCAGCTTTATGTAAATCAACAATTTCTGATCGTAGATCCTCTGAAAGCTCTTTTTGGCGAGACATGTCTCACATACATATTCTTCTTGTGCAGAGCATACTCAAAATGTTTGAGTGGGTTTTATCAGTCAGAGTAGCTCTAGTCCACACCTCCAAACTCATTTTCTTATGAGGACTCCTTCAGTCACCTTTTTTGAGATCATTAACTCAAGGGTTCACAAACTTTCTCCACTAGCACTGAGGTTTTTATACTTGTTCTGAATGAAGACATAAATGATCAGAATATTTGTGTTATTATATTAGGCACATTATATTTGTTAATATGCTTGACTTGGATTAGGATCAGATCACATTTTATGACAAATTAAATGAATGCAGAAAACCATAAAATTCCAAAGAGTTTACATACTTTTCTAGCTACTGTAATCTCACACAGACTTCAGAATTCAAGTTCACTGAACTCATTTAATTGTGTTGCAGAAAACATTTTACTGTACTATAATATCTGTTGATTGAAGTTGACTTTACTTATTATTTCAATAATACAAACTCAGGCCAGTTAAAAAATGTAATTCTTATGTTGCAGCAAATCATGTTTTTAATCCTAAATATTTAAAACTGATGACACACACACACACACATACACAACCAAATGCTATATAAAATCACTCTACAAGAAAGGCCAGAGCAGACTCTACCTGCTGAGGAGATTGAGGTCCTTTGGAGTGCAGGGAGCTCTCCTGAGGACGTTCTTCGACTTCACAGTGGTGGCATCTGCCATCTTTTATGGAGTGGTCTGCTGGGGCAGTAGCATCTTGACGGCAGATAAGAAGAGACTGGACAAACTCATAAAGAGGGCCGGCTCTGTCCTGGGGTGCTTCTTAGACCCAGTGCAGGTGGTGTGAGACAGGAGGATGACAGCCAAGCTGGCATCCATGCTGGAGAACAGCTCCCACCCCATGCATGAGACTCTGGCAGCACTGGGCAGCTCCTTTAGCGACAGGCTGCTTCACCCCAAGTGTGTGAAGGAGCGGTATCGCAGGTCCTTCCTTCCTGCTGCCGTCAGACTGCACAACCAGCACTGCTCCCAGCGGACCACATACACACACACTTAACTACACACACATGTTCATGTTCAGGGAATACTATGTGCAATACCCCCCCCCCCCCATGTGCAATTAAGAGTCTTTTGCTGTAAATAATATTGTTATTGCTTTTTTAATTCTTATTTATATTGTGTATATAGTGTAAATTATTTATCTAAATTTTTGTAGTGTCTTGCTATCCCTTTCTGCTGTTACACTGGGAATTTCCCCACTGCGGGACTAATAAAGGACTATCTTATCTTATCTTATCTTATAATCCAATGAATTAACCTTTGCACTATTGATTAAAGTATATTGTGGCAGATCCTCAATCATGTGGATATGACTTTACAAAATGAAAAAAGTACATGAAGCCACACTGAACAGTACATTGTAATACTGCTTCCTGCATTGTGATACTGCATTCCTGCATTTTATTTAGAACAGGCGGGCATGACTACCTGCACATCAAGTAAATGAGGTAGAATAACTAAAATAATAATCTGCGAATGGTCTACCAGCAGTGGTAAAAATCCCAGTCCCAGGAAATTCTCTGACAGGGACCGCCAGCATTTATCAAAGCTCGTGACTGAAAATCACTTTGCTTCCAGACAAGAATTGCTTTTTAAAGTCAACGCAGGCCCTTTAAAACCCACTTCTGGAAGAACACTCTGAAAGGACCTTTGCTCACTTGTGCTCAACAATGGTGAGAATTTCCTGTTGACTGGGATTTAACGACTGCTGGTAGACTCGTACGGCCATCCGCTTTCATACACCTGCAAATTTTACTTTATCCTTCACACTATGGCCTTCGGTACACCCATATGCAATCACTCTTTTTAGCCAATCATCCTGTTGCACACCCCCAGATATTTATAGCCCAATCATCCTAATGAAACTCAATCTGCAGAAACTTAAAATTACCACCATCTTAAACACACAAAGTATTTTTTTCATAAAGAAAACTTCAAAACAATCCAACTGCACTTAAAGTAAAGTTTATTTTACTTGTATCTTTAATCAGTGTTTAATATACTTCTTTACCTTTTTAACATAAATGTTAATATTGGCAGATTATTATTCATTTTCAAGAGCAATGTTTTTTATTAATTTATTAATTGGGCCATATTTTACATTCTCAACAGCTATAAACAATATTTTTGTGAGAAAGCAGGCCCATATTTACAGACATGTGGAAGCGGTTTAAGAGTCAGGACACTGACAGATCAGGCTCAACAGATCAGGAGAGAGTTTGTTTGTGAAAGACAGGACCCTTGCTGAGAAACTGGTTCCAAGCCCTGAAAAGACTTTTTGGATTCCAGAAAGAGAGACACATTAAATTCTGTTAGTAAGAATGACCAACTCTCGTATCACTCATCTCAACTCACACCAAGTAACAATACGATTTGAAATAACACCCCAGAATAAAATGGCAACTGTGATAAAAGCAAAGCCAGGCCACTACTAGCTTATGTTATTTAGCTGGCTACTTGGCCCTTTGTGGCCACTACTGTCAAAATAATTAACATTAAATTAACAAAACACAACGTCATATTCACATCAAATAATTTATGACATTTCGATACTTACTTCTGTCTTGAGCCAAACAATCCAAACGACATCTCCGGTTCAAATTCAAACCAGGGCAAACAAAACCGTCCTTCACTTGTTCTGATAAAACTTTGAATATTATTAGAATGCAAAATAAACAGCAATACATTGAAAAACACTATATAAGAACAGTTATTTTTTGCAAACACAAATAAAGTAAAAGAAACTGTGTATGATATTAGAATGCAAAACTTTTAGAATAACAGCAAATAAAGTAAAAACATTGGATGTTATTAGAACACAAATACAGTAAAAACAGTGTAAAATATATGAATGCAAAATAAACACAAATACAATAAAAATGCCACTCTATTAGAATAACTGTAAAGAGAAATACATTAAAAACACTATATTATTAGAATGCATTAGAATGAGTGTACTATTAAACTGCAAAATAACAAAACACTGAAAAAATGATGTATTAGAACAATTAAAACCACTCTAATGCAGGCAGCTTTCTGGAGATGTCAAGTCACCGCGCAGTGTGAGATGAGATCCAAAGTCTGCAAATAACACCATACATTAAATACCAGAGGACCCCGCATTTAGCGCCTTCAATTCCAGACCTTATACAGAGTTATTTGTCTCTCTTGTGCTATTTTAACATGTTTTCTACATGTATTCGCGACTGTCTACGTATGTGTGGCGCGTATCTGCCTGCGGCCAAAGTGCTTCCTCTTTTGCTTACCCCCAAACTGCGAGCTATATTCTGCAAACCCAGTTCCTCCATCTGACTCCAGTGTGTTAACCTGTCATATGAACTTATGTCTCTTTGTTAGTTTCATGCTCTTAATGCTTAATGCTTACTCTTACTGCTTAGTACTCACTATCTTAATGCTTAATGCTTTCTCTTAATGCTTAATGTTTAATATTTCTATTTCAATATTATTCATGTAGGGGCCAACAATATTCGTCTACTGCAGTCAGAAGTAAGTAAGCTTAACATTAAAGAGGTGGTTAAACTGGCCCAGATGATGTCCGATGCCGTAATTTGCTCTGGCCCCATCCCAATGAGTCACAGCCGACTCATATCGCTAAATCACTGGATGTCGAAGGGGTGTTCGGAAAATCATGTGGGCTTCATAGATAATTGGTTAAAGGGCAAGCCTAGTTTTTTAGGTAGGGATGGCGTCCACCCCACGCGGGAGGGTGCTGCCCTACTTTCGTGCAGCATAGCGCATAGTCTGCTAGTTAGTTGGCAGAGTAGTGTAAAGTTCCTAGTTAATTAATAAGTTAGTTCCTAGTTCCCAAAGTTAGTGTAGAGTTCCTAGTTGTGAATTCCGAGTTCTAAGTTCCGAGTTCTAAGTTCCGAATTTCGAGTGCCTAATTCCGAGTTCCAAATTCCGAGTTCCGAGTTCTAAATTCCGAGTTCTAAATTCCGAATTCCGGGTTCCAAATTCCGAGTTCCAAATTCTGAGTTCTACATTGCGAGTTCCGAGTTCTACATTGCGAGTTCCGAGTTCTACATTGCGAGTTCCGAATTCTGAATTCCGAGTTCAGAGTTTTAAATTCTAAGTTCCGAGTTCTGAATTCTAAGTTCCAAGTTCTGAATTCTAAGTTCCGAGGTCTGAATTCTAAGTTCCGAGTTCTGAATTCGGAGTTCTGAATTCGGAGTTCTGAATTCCAAGTTTCAAATTCCGAATTCCGAGTTCCGCGTTCTGAATTCTGAGTTCTAAATTTCGGAATTTAGAACTCAGAACTACGGAATTTAGAACTTGGAACTGTCTCTTTTTCAACAACAGCTACGTTCTTTTAGAAACATCTCCTACAGAAATGGTACTTTTATCTTCTGATGTGTATTTTTATTAAATTAGACTAATTATTGTAACTGTACATAATTTATATATATTCATATTTTAGTTTCAGGATACGAGGAATCGTTCCTCTGCAGGTCAGTACAGCCTCAGGAGGAAACTAGTACCTACTAGACGGCTGAGAGAGTACTTGGAGGAAGCGTCTGCAGCTAAAAGTAGAGCTTCTAAGCCCGAAGCTCCAGAGATTTCAATACAGGTGTTGAGCTCCAGGCTGGATCACACTTACAGCTGCATCTCCAAGTCTATCAGTACTCCTCAGCAGGTAATTCACACACCAGCACAACCTAGAACCCCTTCAACCATGATCCTCCCTCATTTAATAGACTCCTCTTTCAGATCAGAGGTAGTAAAGCTCCTCTGTAGATGTAGATTTATTTCCTAAAACAACCAGTTTAAGAAACAGATCAGGAACATTCATACATGACTCAACTGAAGAGGTTTTCAGAAATCAGGTTCTGAATCTTCTTATTGTGCTTTCTGCTCTTGATTTAGACTGTCGTCAGTCTACCCACTGCTCCTGAGTCAGTCCCAAAGACGAGCTGCTGGTCCATGGCCTTAATATGAGGGACTACCATAGTGTGGATCACTCAGGACATTACAGGTATGTGTTCTGTTACTAGGCAAGTTTCTGGTTGTAAAATCTCTAATCTGAAAATAAACAAAATCTTGTGGTTTTCAGTTTTTCTTTGATGCATTTTGATGATGATTGCAAGCAATGTGCAACATTTCAGTCAAATTAACTTTAATTGGAGCAAACCGATCATTTAATAATGAGCTACACTGAACACATTAGTCTTAGGACTCATTTGTACTTAATGACAATATTGACTGAATATTAAATAAGTCTGCTCTCTGATTTTGATGCATTACTGTAGGGCTGTATATCACAACAATAACTATTATTGTGTTTTAGATCAAGGATGGAAAGACAGGCAATGAGTTGCAAGAAGCTGTGACTGCAGAACCATGTCTGGTAAGTCTCGCAGGATGCAGCTGTAAGACAGCGCTGACCCCAAAACTGGAAGAATGGTGTGTGCTTCAGAGGACAGTTAAGCATACAGACATTACTTACAAGCTTTCTTAGACATGGTATGGTATAAACATGTTAATTAATGCCCACAAGTTTAATCTTTTGTCTCTTTTATTAACTTAACTGTGTGTTCGTTAAGTGTGAGTTTTGTTTGTGTTTTTTTCCCCTCTTTTTCTCCCCAAATGAAATAGTGTTTTTATAATGTAATTCACCTTCATTTTATCCTACATTTCCCTTAAATATCCTAATGTTAAAATCTGACTATTTTCTGTGATGCAAAGTATTATATATACGCATATATACATATATTTGTTGTTGTTTTTTTACTAGAGGCAGTCATCTTGGAAGAAATCCTCATCTTCACAACTGGCTGTGACTCCATTCCTCCTCTGGGCTGCTCCCCTTGACCCTCTTGAGAGTTTAAAGAAAACTACATATCCACCCTACATAACGACTTTACATTAGCCATGGACTTCGGAATGCAATGGTGCAGGGTTTGGAAAAGCATGAATAGGTTTGTGTCCTCCAACACAATAGCTGCAAATTCTCAGTTATGTATTCTATCTTGGAGTTTCTATTTTTATGCTTTTCCTAAAATTAAAACTCACTGAAGAACTTACAACTGGTTAGTGATTTTCATGTTCAGAGCAGACTGAAAATTATTGTAACAAGAAAAACAAAAAAAAATCAAATGTTGGTGTGCTAGTATAAGAATGAGGATGGTAATGCATCTAAAATATTTTTCATTTTACAATGGATTATTAATACATTGAATTTTTAGATTTTCTATTTCTGATTGTTTTATTAGTATATTCAGAATTTCAAAATTGATATCAATAGTTAATTGTAATAATGACATTTTGAGGCATTATTTGGTACTTTGTTTTAGTCATAGCAGAATTGTTTTTTAAATGTTAAATAATATATTTTATATGGTTAATACATCTGAGGCATTTTTAAGTTTTCATTAGATTATTCATATGTTGTATGTTTCAACTAAAGGTTGTGAAATTAGCTGGTTGTTGATTGTATGTACTAATTCACAATCACAGCTGAATGTGTTATTGAGGTGTGGCTGACAGGGGGCGCGTGGTGGGCCCAAAAGACAGGCAGAAAAAAGGCTTACAAAAGAGTAAACTTAATCCACCCCGAAGAGGAATTTATTCATAACAGCAAGCTAATGAACTGAAGCTAGCACAATGGGGAACCAGCGGGACACTTTCAGTCGGCAAAAGGGCTAGACAGTGTGGCCATAGGACCTGGGAGACAGCCGCAGGTTGGCCCGGGCAGCTGGGGTCAGTGGAGGTCGGCTGTGAGGTAGCGATTGCGAAGGGAGCCAGAAAAAAAATCCAGATAAAAAGGAACAGAGCTGGAGAGAGAAAACTGTCCAGCATTGAGCAAATGAGCATTGTGCTCATCCGACTGTTGAGAAGGCGGTAGTTTTAGGAGGTTGCTGCCGCAGCCGGGAATGGAGGACAGGTGCTGTCCTTAGCGGTTTGAAACCTTTGAGAGCTGAATGGAGCATTTTGCTTTATTTTCTGTGCACAGAAGCTTCAAATGTTGTAAATAAGTTCAATTAATAGTTCATACTGTGTATAAGTGCAGTTAATTGTGGTTGGAGTTGGTATTTGTGTTCATAGAGCATTAAAACTTGAAATGATGAGATTTATCATCTATTATAGGTTAGGTTTTTTTTTTACTGCTGTTCAAATGGGATCTTTCTACGTTGGATGGCGAGCCTCCCTGAACTCGGATCCAGAAAAGCCGTTCACAAGCACTGTGGATGCTGATTTGTGAAGGTTTTAGTTTTGTTTTTGTTTTTTTGCAGGTTGCAAGTCCTCATCCCCAGTGCGGTAGGAGGAAGCTCTTACCTTTTCCACAGACTGAACCTCTTGCACTTACACACATCCAACTGCAGCCTGTGAAACACAAGGACATTGCTGAACTAACCACCGTGGGGCGGACCGGCTGGGCCTACCTAATAACATAATGTTCATATTCAAAAAATTAACATATTTATTTTATTAGTTAGTTGTGTTAATGGTACAAATCTATGGTCTTAACTGGAAAAGTTTAAATGGAATTTTGCTAGACTTTATACAATTATGAATAAATTGCCATAAAACAACTAAGATTAACTGCTTAATTGTTTAATATCAAATAAACATTACTTATTTAACATACTTACTGCTGATAATTATGACAAACAATGTATCTTTAAATGTATTTCTATTTTTTTTTCTTTTATTTACATTTTATTTAATTTAGTAATGATAAACCTATTACTGTGAAAGCTAACAACTGAGGAAAGTAAATGTGGTCAGATAAAATGACTGAGCTCAACTAATTGTGATCAGGTAATTGGCTTAAAATGTTGTAGAAATTACAATGTGTATTGTACTGTAGCAGAAATTAGGAGTGCTATAGCAAACCAAGAATTATTTATTAATTACTAAATGTCTGAATCATTGATTTTATTAATGTATTCCTGAATTATATTGAGATTTACCTGAGATTTTCACCCAGGACTGTAGAATTTACTTCAATGATTGTATCAGTTTAGACTCCAAATGAATAAAGCTTACCTTCATTCATATTTCAGTTCAGAATTAAATTCAGTCTCAATTCTAAAGGCAGTTCTATCACCCAGGGACCCAATCTCTTTGTATACACTCACACAAGAGATGACAGTTTATAATGAAAAAAGCATTTATTGAATAAACCTGTAATAAGAGAGAGAGGATTTCAAGTTCACAGCATTGGAGATAGATATGAGTTCAGTGTCAAAGTCAGCTTTATTGTAAAAACGGTGGTATGTACAGGACATACACAGGACTGAAATTGCGTTACTCCCAGACCCATGGTGCAACAAAATAAACATCAAACATTTAAACATAACACAAGGCATAAAAATGGTATTATGCTGGTTTTAGGAATGTAAGAGTTTAAGTGTTTGTATGGATAAATAGAGCTCCCTGACATTGATCTCAGAGGTAAAGTGGAATATGCAGCTGTGTACTTATAAAGTGTATGAATAAAGTATATGTACAGAGCTCCCTGAAATAACGTAAAAAGTGAAGTCTTACAGCACTCAAAAATCTGGGGATGGTCAGTGCAAATATAAACAGTGGTGCAAATTGGAGCTTATAGACTCTTAAAGTGACGTGTGCATAACCAGTTAGAGATCATGCAGAGTTCAGTATTGAGTTTGTGTGTTTTGTGTGCAGGATCCAAAGTTTATATATAGTTTATTGTATGTTAAAGGGGTGAAAAGGGAAGGAGAGGCAGGGCAGGAAGAGAGTTGAGCATCCTGACTGCCTGGAGGACCGAGATGTCCCCAAGTCTGCTGTTTCTAGCCTGGAAACTCTGCAGTCTCCTCCCTGATGGCAGCAGGCTGAAGAAGCTGTTTAGTGGGTGGGTAGGGCCCCCTGCTATGCAGAGGGCTTTCCGAGTGAGGCGTGTGCTGTGTAGGTCATGTAGGGAGGGGGATGAGGTGCCGGCGATCTTCTCAGCTGCTCTCACAATGTGCTGGAGGATTTTGTGGCAGGACGCAGTGCAGGCGCCGTACCACACAGTGATGCAGTAAATATAAATATGCACACCCTTATACTAATACTTTGTTGCAGCACCTTTGGCTTTTATTACAGCACTCGGTCTTTTTAGGCTTTTTAGAGCCTATCAGCGTGGCACATCTTGATGTGGCAATATTTGCCCACTCTTCTTTGCAAAACTGCTCCAAATCTGACAGATTGCGAGGGCATCTCCTGTGCACAGCCCTCTTCAGATCACCCCACAGATGTTTGATGGGATTCAGGTCTGGACTCTGGCTGGGCCATTGTAAAGCCTTAATCTTATTCCGGTGAAGCCATTCTTTTGTTGATTTAGATGTGTGCTTTGGGGCATTGTCGTGCTGAAAGATGAAGTTCCTCTTCATCTTCAGCTTTCTAACAGAAGGCCGGAGGTTTTGTGCCAACACTAACTGGTATTTGGAACTGTTCATAAGTCCGTCCACCCTGACTAAGGCCCCAGTTCCAGCTGAAGAAAAACAGCCCCAAAAAATTATGCTGCCACCACCATGCTTCACTGCCAAATGCGCCAAATATACCTTTTAAAATTATGTCCAAAGAGTTCAACCTTGGTTTCATCAGACCATAACACATTTTCCCACATGCGTTTGGAAGATTTCAGATGTCTTTTTGCAAAATTAAGCCGGGCTTGGATGTTCTGCCACCCTACCCCATAGCCCAGACATATGAAGAAGACAGGAGATTGTTGTCACATGTACTGCACAGCCAGTACTTGCCAGAAATTCTTGCAGCTCCTTCAGTGTTGCTGTTAGCCTCTTAACAGCCTCCCTGACCAGTTTTCTTCTTGTCTTATCATGAAATTTGGACGGACTTCCTGTTCTTGGTAATGTCACTGTTGTGCCATGTTTTCTCCACTTGATGATGACAGTCTTCACTGTGTTCCATGGTATATTTAATGACTGGGAAATTCTTTTATAGCCTTCACCTGACTGATATCTTTGAATAATGGGATCCCTCTGATGCGCTGGCAGCTCTTTGCGGACTATGGCTTGTGCTGGAAGATGTGGCTACAAAAATGTCAGGACAAGCCAACTAGAACAGCTGAACTTTATTTGGGGTTGATCAGAGGCACTTTAATTGGTGACAGGTGTGTGCTGACTCCAATTGAACATGAGTTTGAATGTAATTGGTTAAATCTGAACACAGTTATAAAAGGGTGTGCACACTTATGCAACCACATTATCTTAGTTGTTTATTTTTACTTCACCTCCCTGAAAGATTTCTGTTTGTTTTTTATTTGCATTGTACAGGTTATAGGTCACATTAAAGGTGGAAAAAGTTGTGAAATGATTTGTCTTTAAACCTGTACAGACCAAAGGAGCCAACACCTCCAACTGAGCACAGCCTCTTTCTGACAGACCTGCAGAGTTTAAAGAGGTCAGAGAAGGTCAGATCAGTGAAGAGTGATACAGCTCTAACAATCACACCAAGCTCCAGTCAGAGGAGGGGGAGTTTTTTCAGGAGGAGTTTAGGGTAGTGAGAGCTGTTGAAGTTAGCTGGCTTTTCTTTATTGATAACTACCAATGTGGAGAACTGGTAGCGTTATGTTTACCTGAACTTCCATGCTGCTAAATATCAGGCGTTCACAAGTAGATCAGCAGCAGTTATAAACAGACCTGTCGCAGTAATTACGTTAGAAACTGATCGTATGATCAATGACTATGACCTCGATCATTTTGGACTACCAGACACACACACACACACACACACACACACACACACACACACAGACCTTTCTGTTTATTAATAAAACTATTTTCGATCATCTATTATTCCATTACTTTTCCTAATGTTTTAGTTTTTGCTGTGGTATCGTTTCAGTATCGGTATTGAGATATTTAGGCAGGTATCTAAAGTCATAAGTTTGGTATCGTGACAACACTACTGTTTATCATGTTAATACAAAAATATAAATAAGTAAATGACCTCTTACTTCTTATACTGAGAGCAGAAACCTCTGATAAAAATGAATCTATCTGTCTATCTCTCTATCTATCTGTCTCTCTGTCTGTAACCCTGTTAAAATTAGGACCCTCTTTCTGAGCTCTTCTACAGAGGCTGTTCATTTGCCCCGCCCACCTTCTCTCCCCCTCTTCACTTCTTGCTCTCTTCAAGTGAGAGTGTGTGTTGTGTCCAGAGCTGATGCTGTGTTGCTATTTTTTTGTGAGCAGTTATTGAAGTTAAAAGCTGATTAAGGGTCCAAATGGGATATAAAATCCCCCATTCCTCGTTTTTTCAGTGTTCTTTAGTCCTGAGTTTGATAAACTCTCATCAATTTCTGTTCAGTTGTGAAGAGAAACACCGGTGAGTTCAGACAGTGCTGTTTAAGGAGGGATTATGAGTTAGTAAGTGTAGATTTCCAAGTGCTAAGATGTTTAAAGTGTTGATAAGGGAGTTAAAAGATTATTAAACAGCCGGAGTATAAATGTGTGAGACAGACCTCGGCTAGTTCGTTTCAGCTGCTAAGCTGTAGGCTAACAGGCAGAGGCTAGCGGGATTAGCATCTTGTTTAAGTGTAAATATACGATGTTAAGTGGTAAATCCTGCTGTTTACGGACTCAGAGACATGCTGAGATAAATATGCTTGTCGTACAGTCTTGCTGAACTTAGTGCTGTATCGTACAAGTTGTTTTGTTGACGGGAAAAGCGAGCGAATTTGTCCAAGATGGCGAGCCAACCCGAGACTACACTTCCCAGAGTACTGCGCGAGTGACGTCAGTAGCGGGAACACACACACACACACACACACACACACACACACACACACACACACACACACACACACACACACACACACACACACACACACACACACACCTTAGTCTATCCGGGTAGTGAAGATTTAAACACACTTTTCTGACACTTTGAGACGATATTACTCCAGAAAGGAACATTGATTATAAGAAAAGGAAAAAAATGTTGGTTCACATTTCAGACTTAAAGGACTGTTATATTGTTGAAAGTTGAGTAAAATATCTCACGAATTCTTGACTCTGAAGTTTATTATTTTACTACCATTTAAATTTTTGTTGAGGGCCTTATGTGTATTGGGGTTTTGTTGTTAAATCTGAACTTATGCATTTTTCCAGTACCGTTATTTTTTTTTATAGAGCCTCATTGAACTACAGTTTCCTCTTATAACTCATTTATACCTCCTACTCCATTTTTAGATGTTTTTTCTTTCCTATTAGCCACTCACAACTATTCACTCACACACATAAGAAGAAGGTCACATAATTTCTGTGAATAAATATATGATTGTATCTTTAACCCTGTACTCACTGGTCCGTCACATCTCTGTCCAAGCTCTCCTTAGAGTACCTAGTGAGATATCAACACTGGTCCAAACCCCTGAAGAATCCCAACCTATGGTTGATTTGTCCCTTAATAGAAATTCCTATTGTGGTGTAACGGTTGGTGTAGACACTGAGTTAGCTAACGTAGCTCCTGTGTTACATTTACGTGTGCTATGTATCTGTCCATCTACCTAACTAGACAGATTTGATCCAATTGAAGATATTGTAGGACAGTCAGGACATTTCTCTATGTTTTGTTTCAGAAACAGGTTTCTGTAAGAAAAGAGAAAAGCAGAAAATGCTGTTTATTGTTTAAATAGAAAAATGTAAAGAATGAATTATTGAATTAAATGACCCCTTGCCTCTTATACTAAGAGCAGAAAATTCAGAGAAATTCATCTATCCAACTATCTATCTATTTATCTAGCTAGCTAGCTATGTGTCTATCCAGCCGTCATTGTTTTTATCCAGTTGGTGAAATTGCAGCGCCCTCATTCCCCCAGAATCACCAGGTAGTTAACATGTCACATAGTCACAAGTCTCTACTGTGTATGGGCTGGTGATGAGTCAGCCACCAGTGACAGATACCAGATAACAGTACCAGATAATGTGCTGCATGAGGCTTGTCTGTCCTGGTTGTTCTTTAAACAGCCCAGCTGGTATCCTTTCCTTCAGCTCCCTCAGCTTGTCCCTCATCTTGAGAACGTAGGACAGGATGTTTAGCTTTTCAGTCTTTCTCAAAAGCTTCCGGGTAGCATAGACCCAGATTACAAAAATATGGCAATTTCCTCCCCGGCCTCTTGGTAAAGGGCGTATTATATCCATGGCAATCCGTGAAAATGGCATGTCAATAACTCAGACTTATTAATGGCACACTGTCTGACTTTTTCTCAGATGCTGTTAACTGACACTCTGGACAGACATTACAAAATTCAGCTATATCTAGCAGCTGACTTGGCCAGTAAAATCAACTTGCAAATCTGCTGTGTGTTTTAGCCTGACCCAATTGACCTGGCCACGGGTCCGAATGACCCAGCTTTAAAACTTCATCTCAGACATTTGGGAACCACTAATAGCTTAACACCATTTTTGACCTAGAGCTTGTTGTCTTTCAGAATGAGTTGACTTTCCTGAGCTTCTTCTCTTTCCTTAGCACAGTCTAAAAACAAGGGTTTGAGTGTTTCATCCTGCCTTTGCAACGTCGCTATGTCACCAGGTAAGGCAAATGTTTCACTTATGGGTGTATCCAATTGTTCCACTATTTTTGTGCCTCTAATTTTTTCCTGTCCTTTTGTTTTCTTGCATTTTGGTTTGACAGCATATGGTAATTCTTTTAAAACTCCACTGTTTTGTTTGCAGTTTAAACCTTTCTAGCCTACAACCTTGTTACAGCCATAACCTCTGCAGTTCTCTGCTCAGGGTTTAAAAGATATACCAGAATCGTGATATTTCTACCTAAAACAACAGCATGAGCAGATTTTTGCATTATGTCTACCTTTAATATGTAGCTTTGGTTGTTGATGTTAACCGTGAAATTAGTTGTGGGGTATACCTGTTCATCTCTAAGTATACACCTGACCCCAAGTTTACCTGTACTCTCAAACTAGGATTCTGGAAGGCACTGTGGTGTTATCATGATGTGACTAGCTCCAGTGTCAATAAGGGCTTTAAATGTTTTGTGTCCTATTTTTACAGGTATGGTTATCTCACTACTGTCCTGTTCCTGAAAGCTTATTTCGGGTCTTGGAATATATCAAAGATGATTTGTGCTGGTAACAAGCTTAGGACAATCTTAAATCTTTTGGCCAACCTTTAGCTAGCTTTGTTTTAACAGTTTGGCGATTATCTGTTGCCTGACTATCTTTGCTTCTTTTGCTAGTACTCCAGCGCCCCTGTGTGGTGATAAATTCACTAGCGGCTTAGGACCACAACTGACCCCGCCCCCAGATTCACTTGTCTGTGCGTATTGGTACACTCTGATGCTGGAATCACAGAGCAGGAACTCCTTCTCAGCTTGCCTTGCTGCCACGAAAGCTTCAGCTGCTTCCACTGCTTGTGTTATGGACGCCGGGCTGCATTCAGTTATCCAACGTCTGAGGTCTGGACTCACAATTCTAAGGTACTGTTTAAAAATTATGGTGTTCCAGATGTCCTCTTTCTTTTTTTTCCTCTAGGAGTGATCCACTTTTCAGACAGTGATTTCAATCTGTTATGCAGTTCACGATAGTTATCCATGGCAACAAACGCTGCTCTAGCTTTTCCCTCTAGCAGCGGGACTACATGTATTACCGAATTATCGCTTCTAGGCCATATTGCTACTTATGTTGGTAAAATTGTAGGACAGTCAGGGTGTTTCTCTTTATTCCATTTCAAACACAGGTTCCTGTAATGAAAAAAAGAATACCTACCTTTTATACTGAGAGCAGAAAACTCCATCTATCTAGCTATCTAGCTATCTATCTAACTATCTTTCTTTCTATCTTTCTATTTATCTAGGTAGCTAGCTATGTGTCTGTTAACCGGTCAATGTTTTTTATCCAGTTGGAGAAATTGTAAGACAGTCAGGGTGTTTGTCTTTCTTTAATTTCAAACACAGGTTCCTGTAATGAAAAAGAAATTAGATAATGCTGTTTATCATGTAAATAGAAACATATTAAGAATGTATTTAATTGAATTACCCTTTACCTCTTTTACTGAGGGCACAAAACTCTAAGATTCATCTATCTAACTATTTATCTGTCTATTTTTCTAGCTTGCTAGCTAGATAAATTGCTTTAGATAAATAGATAGATAAATTGCTTTAGATAAATAGACAGATAAATAGTTAGATAAATTAATTTCTCAGAGCTAGCTAGCTTTGTGTCAATTAACCCGTCAATTTTTTTATCCAGTTGGTGAAATTGTAGGACAGTCAGGGTGTTTGTCTTTGTTTCATTTTAAACACAGGTTCCTGTAATGAAAAAAATAGAAATCAGATAATGCTGTTTATCATGTAAATAGAAAAATATTAAGAATTATTTAAATTGAATTACCTCTTACCTCTTCTACTGAGAGCACAAAACTCTGAGAAATTCATCTATCTAACTATTTATCTGTCAATTTATCTAACTAGCTTGCTATGTGTCTATTAACCCGTGATTTTTATTTTTATCCATTTGGAGAATTTGTTGGACATTCAGGGTGTTTTTCTTTGTTTCATTTCAAACACAGGTTCCTCTAATGAAAAAATAGAAATCAGATAATGCTGTTTATTATGTAAATAGAAAAATATTGAGAATTTATTTAATTTAATTAGCCCTTACCTCTTATACTGAGAGCTGAAAACTCAGAGAAATGTATCTATCTAACTATTTATCTGTCTATTTATCTAGGTAGCTAGCTTTGTGTCTTTTAACCCGTCATTGTTTTTATCCAGTTGGTGAAATTGTAGGACAGTTAGGGTGTTTGTCTTTGTTTTATTTCAAACACAGGTTTCTGTAATGAAAAAATAGAAATCATATAATGCTGTTTATCATGTAAATAGAAAAATATTAAGAATTATTTAAATTGAATTACCTCTTACCTCTTCTACTGAGAGCACAAAACACTGAGAAATGTATCTATCTAACTATTTATCTGTCTATTTATCTAGGTAGCTAGCTTTGTGTCTTTTAACCCGTCATTGTTTTTATCCAGTTGGTGAAATTGTAGGACAGTTAGGGTGTTTGTATTTGTTTCATTTCAAACACAGGTTCCTGTAATGAAAAAATAGAAATCATATAATGCTGTTTATCATGTAAATAGAAAAATATTAAGAATTATTTAAATTGAATTACCTCTTACCTCTTCTACTGAGAGCACAAAACTCAGAGAAATTCATCTATCTAACTATTTATCTGTCAATTTATCTAACTAGCTTGCTATGTGTCTATAAACCCATGATTTTTATTTTTATCCATTTGGAGAATTTGTTGGATAGTCAGGGTGTTTGTCTTTGTTTCATTTCAAACACAGGTTCCTGTAATGAAAAAATAGAAATCAGATAATGCTGTTTATCATGTAAATAGAAAAATATTGAGAATGTATTTAATTTAATTAGCCCTTACCTCTTATACTGAGAGCTGAAAACTCAGAGAAATGTATCTATCTAACTATTTATCTGTCTATTTATCTAGGTAGCTAGCTTTGTGTCTTTTAACCCGTCATTGTTTTTATCCAGTTGGTGAAATTGTAGGACAGTTAGGGTGTTTGTCTTTGTTTCATTTCAAACACAGGTTCCTGTAATGAAAAAAAAAAATCAGTTAATGCTGTTTATCATGTAAATAGAAAAATATTAAGAATTATTTAAATTGAATTACCTCTTACCTCTTCTACTGAGAGCACAAAACTCTGAGAAATTCATCTATCTAACTATTTATCTGTCAGTTTATCTAACTAGCTAGCTATGTGTCTATTAACCCGTGATTTTTTTTTTTTTATCCATCTGGAGAATTATTTGGACAGTCAGGGTGTTTTTATTTGTTTCATTTCAAACACAGGTTCCTGTAATGAAAAAATAGAAATCATATAATGCTGTTTGTCATGTAAATAGAAAAATATTAAGAATTATTTAAATTTAATTAGCCCTTACCTCTTCTACTGAGAGCTGAAAACTCTGAGAAATTCATCTATGTAACTATTTATCTGTCAATTTATCTAACTAGCTTGCTATGTGTCTATTAACCCGTGATTTTTTTCTTTTTATCCATTTGGAGAATTTGTTGGACAGTTAGAGTGTTTGTCTTTGTTTCATTTCAAACACAGGTTCCTGTAATGAAAAAAAGTAATCAGTTAATGCTTTTTATCATGTAAATAGAAAAATATTAAGAATTATTTAAATTGAATTACCTCTTACCTCTTCTACTGAGAGCACAAAACTCTGCGAAATTCATCTTTGTAACTATTTATCTGTCAATTTATCTAACTAGCTAGCTATGTGTCTATTAACCCGTGATTATTTTTTTTTTTATCCATTTGGAGAATTTTTTGGACAGTCAGGGTGTTTTTCTTTGTTTCATTTCAAACACAGGTTCCTGTAATGAAAAAATAGAAATCAGTAAATGCTGTTAATCATGTAAATAGAAAAATATTAAGAATGATTTAAATTGAATTACCTCTTACCTCTTCTACTGAGAGCACAAAACTCTGAGAAATTAATCTATCTAACTATTTATCTGTCAATTTATCTAACTAGCTTGCTATGTGTCTATTAACCCGTGATTTTTTATTTTTATCCATTTGGAGAATTTGTTGGACAGTCAGGGTGTTTGTCTTTGTTTCATTTCAAACACAGGTTCCTGTAATGAAAAAATAGAAATCATATAATGCTGTTTATCATGTAAATAGAAAAATATTAAGAATTATTTAAATTTAATTAGCCCTTACCTCTTATACTGAGAGCTGAAAACTCAGAGAAATGTATCTATCTAACTATTTATCTGTTTATTTATCTAGGTAGCTAGCTTTGTGTCTTTTAACCCGTCATTGTTTTTATCCAGTTGGTGAAATTGTAGGACAGTTAGGGTGTTTGTCTTTGTTTCATTTCAAACACAGGTTCCTGTAATGAAAAAAAGTAATCAGTTAATGCTTTTTATCATGTAAATAGAAAAATATTAAGAATTATTTAAATTGAATTACCTCTTACCTCTTCTACTGAGAGCACAAAACTCTGAGAAATTCATCTATCTAACTATTTATCTGTCAATTTATCTAACTAGCTTGCTATGTGTCTATTAACCCGTGATTTTTTTTTTTTTTATCCATTTGGAGAATTTTTTGGACAGTCAGGGTGTTTGTATTTGTTTCATTTCAAACACAGGTTCCTGTAATGAAAAAATAGAAATCATATAATGCTGTTTATCATGTAAATAGAAAAATATTAAGAATTATTTTAATTAAATGTCAACCTACGAACAGAAAAGTCTGAGAAATTCATCTGTCTAACTTTTTATCTGTCTATTTATCTATCTAGCTAGCTATGTGTCTGTTAATCCGTCATTTTTTTTATCCATTTGGAGAATTTTTAAGACAGTTAGATAAATGACTGTATTGAATGAATTGTAGAACAGTCAGGATGTTTCTCTCTTTTTATTTCAAGCATCTTTAGCTGTCTCTCTCTCTCTCTCTCTCTTTATCTTTCTATATACATTTTAGTCTTTATGTTTGCCTACTTCTTCTGTCTGTCTTTTGTCTATCTTTATTTTCTTTGTAACTGTTTCTTACTTATCCATTTTTCTACCTGTCTAATCCTACATAGATCAATAGATTAAATTCTTTACCACTAGCAAACCTTAATTACTGAGTCTGTCCACCATCCCAAAAACATCATCCGCTTCTGAACATTACAACTTTTACCCAGTTAAAATTAAGACTCAGTTCAGCAACCTCAAGGCTAAAGCACACTGCCACTGCGGGCAGGAATAATGAAAAGACTTTTTGTCCTACATTTGCTGTCCTGATGTGTGGAGAGGGTGCTGGTTACATGTCTGCAACTGGAGGATCAGAGGAGCGACTGGGAGTTTAATGGAATGATTGATAATAGAACATTATTACATCATAAAGACACAGTTCTAAAGTTCCAGCAGCAGCTGTTTCTCTGACTTTTGAAAGATGCATTTGTGAACTGGTGCTCACCTGAGTTTACTCATGTATACACACCTGCACCAACACCTGAACACATTAAAATCACTCCTGTCATCAACAGGGTTCTTTCAGTAATCCAAAATCTGTCTTTAAATATGGGCCTAATAGTAATTTACTGTTACTATATATTACATTTCATGATTTTATATGTTATGCCAATATATCTATCTATATATCTATCTGCCTGTATATATCTATCTTTATTGTTTTTAATTGATAAGTGAAATAATCAGCCTGGTCTCATGGGATATACGTACCCCTGACCACTTTTTAGGTTAAAGATATAGGGGAACTGGGTCCTTTCTACTGATTAAGGGTGATTTATCTAGCTAGTAGGTAACAGCTTGCTAGGTGGCTAGGCTAATGCAACCTCTAACATAGCATCAGGTACACAGCGAGCTGTAGTTGTGGCCATTCTCTTATAGTTTGGTGGTTAAATCAGAGGTTCTTCTAACATATACCATACCAAAAGCTTATGCGAAGATAAGGGAACGGGAGATGCTGTCTGCTCATTCATTAGCGTAGAGTGAGGTGTCAGCTGAGCTCGTACATTAGCTAGCTAGCGCTAGGTGGCTAATGAGGTGCGTTTGCTAGATAAAGCAGCTGGTGTTTTTCTGTGGTTGTCACAATGTGCTGGCTAGAGATCTTGTATGCTGTACTAACTGATTTCATACTGTATCTAATTATGTGTAATTATGATCTTTCTCTTTTTTACAGCTTTGAACATCTATTCATCATTTATTCTTATTATCTTTCTCTGCCTCTTGCAGGTACCAGGTCGACACGTGGACAGGTGAGTTAATGGTAGAGTTTATGTTAGCTGGTTTTCTGGTTAGTTTTTATACTCCCTCAGTTAACAAATGTAAGCACAGTACAAAAACACACACCATGTGACCTTAGAATTTTACATGAAACAGTATTTTACATGATGGGTTTTGTGAAAATGGGCTAATTTGATTATTTGAGGTTAATCATCTGAATGTTAGAACTATCTGAGCTGGTTTCCCAGACTTGCATTAAACCTAGTCCTTGACTAAAAGAGAACTTCAGTGAAGATCACCACTGGAAAAAAGCTAGTTAGTGTCTGGGATTATGATCAATCCATGTCTGGGTAATCAGCCCTTTCTGATCTAAATCACCATGTGTGAAATAATGTGTAATGTGTTGAAATTATTGCACCATTGATTTATTGCACATATTTCAATTAATTGCATTACCTGCAGACTTATCTCTGGCGAACGAGCTAAACACCTTTTATGCTCGCTTTGATGCTGCAGCCGGCAACGTTAACTACAGTAACACCGGCACAGCTGATATAGAGGAGCACGTCAGAGAACAAAGAGCCTTCACCATCACAGAGAGAGATGTACGGCGGGTGTTCAGAAGAGTGAATACCAGGAAGGCTGCGGGACCCGATGGCATCTGTGGTCGAGTCCTAAAAGCCTGTGCAGATCAGCTAGCCCCGGTATTCACGGACATCTTCAATCTCTCACTGACGCAGGGGATTGTTCCATCGTGCTTCAAACAGTCCATCATCGTTCCTGTCCCGAAGAAAGCTGGTGACCCTGGACCCGTTTCAGTTTGCATACCGTCCAAACCGTTCCACAGATGATGCCATCGCTCACCTTCTCCACACATCGATGCCACATCTGGATGCTGGGAGGGGTAATTATGTTAAAATGCTGTTTGTGGACTACAGTTCAGCATTTAACACTATTATTCCCTCAAGACTCACCACAAAGCTGGAAGATCTAGGTCTCCACCCATCCATCTGTGACTGGATCTCCAACTTCCTGACTAACAGACCACAAGCTGTTCGGGTAGGCAAGCATGTCTCACCCACCCTCACCCTCAGTACCGGAGCCCCTCAGGGCTGTGTCCTTAGCCCTCTGCTGTACTCGCTGTACACCTCAGACTGCAAAGCCACTTCCAGCTCCACCAACATCATTAAGTTTGCTGACGACACAGTTGTGGTGGGCCTGATCTCAGGAAATAACGAGATGGCCTACCTGGAAGAGATTAGAACCCTGGAGAACTGGTGCCAGGATAATAATCTCCAGCTAAATGCCAGCAAAACGAAGGAGCTGATTGTGGACTTTAGCAGGAAACAGCAGAGGAGCTACCAACCTGTCCACATCAGTGGAACGGCGGTGGATAGGGTAGGAAGCTTCAAATACCTTGGAGTGACCATCTCTCAGGACCTGTCATGGAGTTGCCACATCAACACCATAACGAAGAAGGCTCGTCAGCGCCTATACCACCTGAGACGACTGAGGGACTTCAGACTGCCCTCCAAGGTACTACGATCCTTCTACTCCTGCACCATCGAGAGCATCCTCACGGGGAACATCACAGTCTGGTTTGGGAACAGCACCAAGCAGGACAGGCAAGCGCTACGACGAGTGAGACGTTCAGCAGAGCGAATCACTAGGATGGAGTTTCCTGACCTGCAGTCCATCTACAAGAAGCGGTGTTGGACCAAGGCCAAGAAGATTGTGAAGGACCCCAGTCATCCCAACAATGGACTGTTCTCTCTGTTGCCCTCGGGGAAACGCTTAAGAACCCTGAAGGCTAACACAGAGAGAATGAGGAGGAGCTTCTTTCCACAAGCCATCCGTGCCTTGAATGGGGACGGGGACTTAGGACACTAAATCAAAGTATCTACATACACAAACTGGACCCTCACTCACTACAATACACAACCATGGCTCACGGAAAACACACTACGGACAATAATGAAAATATTTCTTTTTAACTCACACATACACTCACATACAGATAAATATGTACATATGTATATGTATGTATGTGTATATATGTATGTATATATGTATATATATATACACACACACACACAGACACGCACTATTTCATCTCTGTATATATATTTGTATATTTGTATTTTTTTTTGCTTATTTCTATATTTTCATATTTTTATATTTTATTCTTTAACTTAAATGTAACTTATTCTATTTTTATTTTCTTCATTTTTATTCTATTTTTCTTTTACACTTTTGCACTTTACTTCATTAAGTAAAGGTTTAGTTAAGTTTAAATGTAGATTTTTATTGTATAGCTTGATGTGGGCAGACTGTCAAAAAAGCATTTCACTGCAAGTTATACTGTGTATGACTATGTATGTGACAAATAAAATTTGATTTGATTTGATTTTGATTTATTATTGCACATATGAACAGTATAATTTGAGTATTTTTCTGATGAACCACAGTGTCACACATTGAGGGAGGAGTTAGAGTTTGATGGTCACAGGTAGGAATGACCTGTGGTGCTCTGTGGTGCATTATGGTGATGAGTTGCACTGAATGTGCTCCTGTGGGTGGGAGCCA
Organism: Salminus brasiliensis; assembly: GCF_030463535.1. NCBI lineage: Eukaryota > Metazoa > Chordata > Actinopteri > Characiformes > Bryconidae > Salminus > Salminus brasiliensis. The sequence goes on from NC_132887.1 coordinate 28,260,409, forward strand.
TTATCCGTAATGGCATGCAGCTTATACAGCATCCTCCCCTCTGACACTGCCTCAGTGAGTCCACTTCCACACCCACATCATCACTGGCCTTTTGGATCAGTTTGTTCAGTCTGTTGGTGTCTGCCACTCAAAGCCTGTCCCAGCATGCACTTGCACTTGCCACCACAGGCTCATAGAAGATCCTGAGCATAGTCTGGCAGTTATTGAAGGACCTTAGAAAATAGAGACGACTTTGGTCCTTCCTGTAGAGAGCGTCAGTGTTCTTAGCCCAGTGTAGTTAGTTGTCAATTTAAACTAGATATTTGTAGTTCTCCACAGTATCCACATTGACCCACCTGATGGATGGCAATTTGCTTAAAGGTCTGAACATGTATTGGGGAGATATTTGCCAATCCTCCATTTTTGCAAGAAGAACTGGCCTCAAAAACAAACGGAAAGTTCTTCTGCACTGATAAAATGTGTGGTTATTGGCCCTATCTGCAGAAGCCGACTCAGACATTCCCAGAAATACAAAACTTGACTTAGACTTTTCTGCATGCAAAGGGGCGTTCTACAAAATGTGAGGTAATTGTGTATTGTCGAACACACATTTAAGTATTTTACCATATTGGAGGTGTTTAAAAACTTCAAATTTGTATTCTTGACATCTGATATAAATGCTGTAGGTGCAGCAGTGTGGAAGAAACCAAACAGGGGTAGGCACTACCATATTTAACAGCTTTTTGTCACGAGTGGCTCTAACTACAAAATACCTGACATTTTTACCCCCTTTTTTGCCCACTTGCACTATACTGTGCTTTCAACCTCACAGAGTGACCATATTCCAGAGTCAGGAGGAAGTGACTGAACGCCCGACTCCTCTGATTAACTGTCACAGTGCTTCTGCTTTTCTTCCTCCACAATGTAAAACCAGTAAGGCTGGGAGTAAGGCTGGGAAGTGAACCTTTACTTACAGTGCTCATGTATTGTGCTTTTTTACCCTACTTTTCATTGATCATATTTGTTGACTAAGCCCTGGTGAAACGGCACATTTATCAGTTCCTTCATCATTACAGCTCAAGTGGATATGATCACATTGCATGTCAGGAGGGGGGATCATCTTGCTGTTTTTTACAAGTATATCTTAACACCTGCCCTTTTAACTGATAGTGACCATGGCAAACAAACTTATTTACAAAATTATTTGTATAATTGCTTTCTCATTGCATGAGTGATGTGACTTTCTCTGTCAAAATGTTGGAATACTTATTAGTCACCATAAAACTAAAAAAGAGCAAACTATAGATAGATTCTCAGATTTTCTTGGCAAAACATTTATGGGTGTCGTCTTTTAATTTTACATCCCATTGTTTAGTCATTTACTGTTTTGTCTTTATCTCAATATGTTAGATTTACTTTTAATGTCAACCACCTTAACCTGACAAATATTCTTTACAGCTCCACAAGACCCCAGATCAGATGATCCAGTGGGGTTGCAACATGTGATTGAAGGCCTATTCTTGGGCATGCAACAGAAAAGGGGGGAATCTATATCGAGTAACTGGTAAGTAGCCATGTTCAGGTTGCCTCCCAGACATCATGAACTTGTGGAATTGATTTTTAAATGTGAAATCTGTGACAATATCATTAAGTTGTAGGTAATTTAGGTAATTTTCAGTTCAAATACATTTCTACATGGAGCAAAGTGCCCCTTCCACATCGTACACTTAAACCCTTACATAATCTTTATACTGTGTTTATACTCTAGTGAGCATGTTCAATAAAACCACCTCATTGTTTCTGCACGTTTTCCATTTGATCAGTTCCACTGACCATATAGGTCTTGTTGTACAGTTACATACTGTAATCCATCTTTTTCCCTGTGTACTTTGCCAGCACACCTTTACCTTTTTCTTTAGTATTCAGGACCTCCACAAGACTATCATTTCCAGATGTTGTAGTGAAGAAACTAGCATGAGCAAGTCCGATTTGTAATGTAAGCCAAGAGTGATGGTTGGTCACAGGACGCTGTTGGCTGGATATTTGTGATTGGTGGACTATTCTCAGTGACTCTGAGCTGTTTAAAAACTCCAGCAGCACTGCTGTGTGTCTGACTCACTCGCACTGGTGCAACACACACTAACACGCCACCACCCTGTCAGTGTTACTGCAGTGCTGAGAATAATCCACCACCCAGATAGTACCAGTTTATTGCACTGGTGTGACTGAATCAGACACAGAAGGGCTGTTGGAGTTTTCACTGTTCACTCTGTAGACAAACCGAGCTTGTCATTCTACTTTGGAGACGTTTGCTTGTAATTGTACACACCTACCAACTTGGTAGGAGTGTCTAATCGAGTGGACAGTGAGTGGACACAACGTTTAAAAACTCTAGCAGCACTGCTGTTTCTGATGTAAGCTACGATTACTTTTGTTTTCGCTGACGTTATGACTTGGGATTCTGGTATGTTAAATTTGACATGAACCATTTTCGTGACTCTTCTTTTGAACTCATTAAACTCAGACTTTCAAAGGAAAGACGTATATGTGCTTTTCATTTGTTTCAGACCTTAGAAATGTGCAGATTCTGACCATGAAGATCATTAGACCTGACATTTTTACCCCCTTTTTTGCCCACTTGCACTAAACTGTGCTTTCAACCTCACAGAGTGACCATGGTCCAGAGTCAGGAGAAAGTGACTGAACGCCCGACTCCTCTGATTAACTGTCACAGTGCTTCTGCTTTTCTTCCTCCACAATGTAAAACCAGTCACGCATTGCCTGTGTAGTCAGGACAGAAAGCTGCAGCACTAACATCAGATGTCAAATTATTAACGCTCACACTGCAGGAGAACTGGAAATGACGTGTGGAGTGAGAGAGAGAAGCAGGAGCTCTGATGCTGTGTGCATCGCCTTTCAGTTCAATTACACTCCCCTGCCAACCAATTGAGTTCAACTGGTGATATCCATGATTTGAGTTGATGACAAGTAAGTGCCAGCTAGTTGGCTGTTCAAGTTTGTTCCATTTGAGAATTAACTCCATGTTAAAGAATAAAGAGAGAAAGAAAGTCGTTCAAGCTGCAGTAAAGTTCTTGTTCTGTGCGGAAAATGGCTTCCGCCTGAGGACATAGTAGTGCACTTCTCATGTTCGCCAAACATATAGGGAAGCTCTATATGCAACCGTGTGCATATTCTCTAGAACGTAATGTCCCTTAAATACTGTTCCTGCTAGAACTGAATGTTAATACTCTTTATTTATTAAGTGATCATTTCTTATCTGATTTAGCAGTTTAGAATATTTGTTCGAATATGATTTGATGTTTTTTTTATTTGTTATTTCAGACTGTGAGCAATGCTGAATGTCAAGTTGTACTGCGAAGTACTATTGGAATACAATACAGTTTAATAAGAAGAAATTATGTTCCTTCGTCTTTATTCCTGTGTCCTTACCGATGCACCATCCTGTTTACTGTGAAACCCAATACGAGCTAGCTCTACCTATATCCTCTGAAACACTTAGACATGAAGAAGAACGTTTTTTACAAGGTGATGCAGCTGGAGAGACTTATCGAGGAAGAGGCTCTACTTGTGGAAGAAATGAGACAACAGTGGAGCCATCTTACAAGAACCTGCAGGGCTTTGAGGGACCAGGCTGGTGTACTATCAGATGGCCTGGCCACACAAAGTGAGAACCTAAGTGAAATGAAAATACCCCCCAAAAAGCAGATCAGAATCATTTTCAGTTAGAATTGGTTTTAAACTAATGTAGATGATGATAAAAAGCATACGGTGATTATAAATCCAGTATGAAGATGGAATTCCAGACTCTTATGAAAGAACCATGAAACTACAGGGGCCAATTTCCTGCACAGGGATTAAGCTTAGTCTTGGACGATTTTTGGGTGTTCAATTGTGGGACAAGTTGGAATGGGAAGTGAACATGGACAAGCTGTACAAGAAGGGCCAAAGCCAGCGCTACTTTTTGAAGGCTGAGGTTCTTTGGTGTGACAACCTAGCTGCTATGAAATTTCTACAAATCTGTGGTGCCAAGTATAATTTTTCTGTGCCATTATGTGCTGGGCAGCAGTACTACAACAAAAGACCCAAACAGACTGAACAAGATAATTAGACTGACCGCCTCAGTCCTGGGGGCTAAACTGGACACAGTGGAGATGGTGCTGGAGAGGGTAATGGGATGTTGGCAAAGGTGTCCGTGATCATGAAGAACTCTCAACCAGTCCACAAAACACTACAGGGACAGAGAGCACACAATGGGCAGCAGACCTCGCTGCAGGAAAAACACTTTGACAGGTCATTTCTTCCTACAGCCATCAGATTGTACAAATCTACACTCCAATCCATCAAATGAATCTGTTACTCTGCATCATTGTACATCTGTATATCACCTGCACTGCATTTCCATCACTGCCTGTTCTGCTCTAGTCATCTTTTGCACAACACTGTGTTACAGCAGTTCTGCATTCAGTACTTAGTACTATGCAGTAATACTGCAACTGTAAACGACCTCATCCGTGGATTACTGTTACTATCACACAGTAACAGTAACTGTGGCAATAACTGTAACTTCAATACCTATATATGAGGGTTAGGGTCCTCTATAACAGAAATATGCTACAAAACCATTCAGGGAAACTGAATATCTCTGTACCAGTCCTTGGTGTGGTAACGTCAGACAAAGCTGTAGACCACTAGAATAACCAGCTGTACTGAGTACTCCTCCTCTTCCCTGCCCGCTTTTCCAACTAAAGTATAAAACATAGCCAAAGTGAAAGCGTGTAGTTGTGCAGTTGTGAGGACAACCCACTTGGAGGCCAGTAGATTCGACTTTTTTCCAAACTCAATCACCTTACACCACTTCACACTAAACATGCACAGTTCAACAACATTAGAGACTGAGTGCATGTGCGCATAATGGAGATATCTGTCAGGGGGTCCAGCAATGTGTGGGTGTCTCATGTAAAATGCATTTTGCAGCATGTAATGTCTGGATAAATGAGTGTAATTAGTTCTATTAAAACATTAACAGCCCCCATCATCTAGCTCGCTGCCTCTTCTGTTTTACATTTATTATAGTCGTATTTTATTTAATTTATTACAATGGTCAGTGGCTTGTCTAGGCTGAGGTCTAAGCTAGACATAGGTTTTAATTTAAACTAATAAGATTATTTTGAATCTCTTCTGTCACATACGTGTTATTTGTGTAAAAATGACTGACATGAGCACTACGAAGGACTGTCAATTCATGGATGCAAACGTATGGATGCAATTACTGCACAGAACCTGGCCCCAGTTTGAACATAAGACAGCTCTCATTTGAACTAAATTTGTCCATATTTCTGTGTAATAGAAGGGCAGGATGTCATGCTTTGTATGTTTTTTACAGACAGTGATATGACCCCTACCGAGTGAAGGATTTCAGTGGTATTTATTTCATGGCATTATTTCCATTATTACATTCATGTCATGACATTTTCTATCTCTGTATTCTCTCCATTGTCTCATGCCAGGTTTATTAGCATTCCAATGGTTGTGAGCAGCCAGGCCTTCCATGTCTGCAGAAGAAGGCATATACCTTGATGCCTTTCAAGCTTAGGACCAGTGAAGATGTCTGTTTCTTCCAAACGGATTCCTTCTCTCTATATAGGAGTGCACTTTTCTATTCAAGTGAATGGCTTCTGTGCCCTTAATAGTGAGTGAATTAGAGGCTGAATATTAAAGACATTGTATTAGACTCTTGAGTACAGAAAACATGAACTCCATAGAGAGGGAGAGTGTCCTTTTCTTCACATTACTTTATAAATTGTAAGGTGAATAAAGGCCACTGAAATAAGTTGGATAGAATTGGGTAGATATGAGAAATAGGTGCTGGGCATTTCTCGCCACCTATTACAGGGACTCCATCTGCCACAGTGGAGCTGCTGTACTCCGCTGTCACACAGAGTCTGGAGGACACAGAAGTACTTTTTTATTATTAAGTACCCTAAGAAGCTAAAATGTATCTTCAAACTATGGTACAACTGTGTCCCCTTTCTAAAAGTTACCAACGTGTGCTTTTAGAGGCATCACCCCAGTGACGAGCCATTCTGGACTAGTCTAGATTCTGGAGCGTAGTCTGACTAAAGTGTACCTAAAAGATCCACAAATGGTCACAATGTCTTTCTATGCTGTTTATTTAGTAGCAAACATACTCAACTTTAGCATTAAATGAAAGAGCATCAGAAACAGAAATTCATCTCAACAGGAGGTTTATGGAGGTGAAAAAAAATCATATTTCATCCCAACATGGCAAAATTTATGCCATACTCAAAAAATCCATGTTCCGTTTATACTCCAGAGAAGATCAGCCTTATTAAAAAGAAATACACCCACCAAAAAGCAGAAGCAACAGTTTACCACACAGAACCCACACAGCGTCTATGTTTACTAAGTACGTGACTTTTCAAAACAATGGAATCACTTCAGTATGCAGATGGCCTGTTACACCAACATCATCAAGAGAATACTTACATAATTTAGTGTAATATTAGATACACACTGATTTAAGAGTCTTCTGTAGGTCTGCTGGTGAAAAGGAAAGTGGTGTGCTTACACTTTTGCTGAGCATCTTCTGAAGATAACCTAGGAGTCCTTTAGAGGAACACTTCCAGCACTGTTTCAGATGAAGCAGTGATAATGTACACCATCACATCACCATCACAGTGATGAAGGCAGTAGTGGACAGTAAAGAACCTAGAACAGTCAAAAATATCTTATAATAGACTATAAAAAACACAACTATTCATATGAAGTTGGTTCATCACATCACATTTGATGGCTCTGCTGTTTATCCCCATTACATTATTCCACTTACCCCAAAGAATCTTCCAAGAGCTTTTCAATAGTCATTCCCTCAGCTAGTTCTCCATGCTGCCAATGCAAAGGCTTTCATAAGGTCCTTCACGATCATCTAATCAGGTTTTTCAGGCAACACCTTATTGTGGGCCTCAGACATAATATCCTCTCCAACCACATCCATGATTCCCTCATCAAAGACACAAAATATCAGTTCCAACCATAAAAAGAGAATTACTCAAATCTCTCCACCAATATTACACCAACTACTCTTCTGTGATCAACCATAATAAAATTGTTCTTAAACAAACTTACATAACTGTTCTCCTCAACATCCCTCAGGAAAGAGCTCTTCACCATTAAAGCTTTGGTAACTTGGACATACTCTGCATTGGTGGGATACCTGCACATCAAGAGCAACAAAATTAATTAATTAAAATTAATTAATTAAACAAAATCAGATGTATCCTATGAAAACATTCAGTCACTCCTGGGGGGCTTTTCACAAAGCAGGATTTCTCTGATTAGCGAGAAAACTTAAGCCCAGAGTCAAGCCTATCCAATACGTAAAGAGCTGAGCCACATTTTGTTTGATTTCAGTTCCTAATCAACATCTGGCTCTAGGAAGTGGCCACTGCATCATCTGAAAATGCCATCCACTGCCACGTACCATATTACGAATGGCACCTGCCAATGAAAGACAGATACGCTAAATATGTCACTAAATATACGTTGGCAACACTGGGTGGGTGGCTCCTAACAGGGCTGTTGGGTATTTTGGGTGCCCTGGTTTGCGTGCTCTCCGCGGACCAGCTGGATGTGTTTAGGCATGAGGGTGATTCTTTTGATGTGGATAGCGCACAGGTTTGGGTCTTCAGACTGACCCACCCAATAGTGTTCAAAAGCCTCATGGAGGGCCATGGGAGAAGAGATCTAGAGGTGGAGATTGGCCCTTGAAGCCCTGGATGTTCTTGTGCACTGAGGAGAACAGCTTGAAGCTGGAAGGACAGTTTGCAGATTAGCAGCTCTGTGGATTTCTGGTAGCAATTCTGGCAAGGATGGTCCTTTATCTCCTCCTGGATGGAAGTGTGTGGCTGGGGTGAAAAGTGTCCCTGATGATTCTGTGAACCTAAATAGGGAATTGTCAAACCTACTGCTGAATAGACATGACTTATCATGCATTGTTTGGTAGAAGTGCTGCTGTGTGGTAAGACTTCTATCTGTGGCTCACAGCACGCTGACTCTTGGGGGTATCTTTCCCAGTGCACTGTACTGATTATGTTACAGCACCACCACGCCACTACTGACACAATTGCAGTTAGAAAAGCCTGAAATTTCAGTATGTTTTTTAACTGTTTAGCACATTGTAACAGCATGTGATAATACTGATAACTATATCAAGCATTATTGTTACTATAATTGTGACATTCAATTTTCATACCGTTTCAGCTTTAGTTTTGGGTGATCGGTGCACTTATGTGTAAATACACTCATATTGGTGTCTTTAGCTGCGATACAAAGTCAAGGCTGCGGTCGAGGTAGGCTGCATTTTTGTAATCAGGTCTAATCAGTTCTATTGAGCTGTTCTCCAGAAAGAAGCTGGAGTCTTGCCTCAGCACTGTGAATGACACTTTGGGTCTGTTTACTCCTGCCATAAAGAGCCGTAAATCCCAGAAACATGAAACAAGTTACAGCAGCTTCAAGAAAAATGACATTCACTGGCCTGATGGTGGCGTTACAGCAAAGCATTAAGCATTTTTATTCAATAGCATCTGGTCTGTAGCATCTGTGTCCTACACACATTCTTTTTTTTTTTTCTTTTTTTTTGGGGGGGGGGGGGGTAATTTCTTGACCCTTCCTACTTCAATAATTTTTTTTTTACCAATCCTCACATATCTGGTAGCAAAATACCTGCAATATTTATAATTAATAATAATAATAATGAATAATGTCAACTTGTACCTTTTGAACACTTAAGCCCATTTTAACAAAATCTGTTCAGCACATTATTTTGAGGGGTATGTCAAGTTTGGTGGACATTTGTCACAAGAAAGCAAGGACAATAGTACATAACTCTCAGAAACCATTCATCCAGTCAACCTACAATTTTACATGCTGCATCTTTAGCCTATTCTATAATAGTCTGACCAGAGGACTTGATATGTCAATTATTGTGGTTGGTATTAGCCAATCACATTCAAGCATACATTTGACATGCTAAACATTCACCAATCAGGGTGCAACTTAAGGGGATTTATCAATGTAGGCATATTCTATTAACCAGTGAAGTTGACAGAAATGCCTTACAATAATGCTGTCATATGCTGTTTCCTATATGTTACATTTGCAGATACACCGAACATTTTCAGTTCGATTCCAATACATAAACTTATTGATCGATACACAGTACCGATCCGATACCATTGTTAAATAAATAAACCGTATACCTCACCATGTGGGAGAGATTTAAAGCATCAGGATTGATGTAAACATTATCTCACTAACTTTGTAAAATAGTTATAAATGTATTAAATTGCTAATTATTTGTCACTAAAATAAGAAGCAATTGTGCAGGACCTAGGCACAGCATTCACCTTACAATGTATTCATTTATTTATAAGTATTTATAAGAGACAGTCACACATGTCAGATTTAGTTCTTTTCAAAGGATACAAAAGTCTTCATATGAGATATGACTATAAACAGAATGTTTTTTTTTTTTGTTGTTGAAAATGCAATAATTTTGATGATTGGTTATGTGTATTGATTTGTAATTATCATTATCATTGGGCCTGTTGTGGTTGGAACTTTAAGCCACTTGCCTATTGTCTATTTTCTATATTGGCATAAAGAAAATCCAAAAACTTAGGCCTACTTGAAGCCATAGCTGACACTCCTGTGACTCCAGTGTTTTTTTCATGGTAATTCCTACTCCATCCACTATGTGGCAGTATATTGGAAGTAGGCCAGGTTACAAGCCAAAAGGGAGGGAACTAGGAAGCAGCAAGGTGGTTTAGATGTGGCTCAGTTCAGGCCTCACTGTAATGAAGATCCTTACTGGTGGAACTATAGGTTCTAACACTCACTGTAAGTTTGCTATCATTTAATTCTTTCTATATTCAGTCAAGCTTTGTGTATGTTTTTATTCATGAGGTTTTGTGCTGTTCTGCTTTTGCAGAAAGCTTCCCTTTTGTCTTGTTTTCTGTTTGTTTGTTTGTTTCTCTTTTTGCAGTCCTTACAACTAACTTGCTCTTCCTATGGACATTGGGATAAACTTTACACACAGAAGACAAATGTATCACTCCTGAATTGACTCTCAGCAACTCAAACCAGGGATTTCCATGGTTCAGACCTTCCTTTCACAAGGAAACACCCAGGATTATAAAATGTTATCAGAAAGAAGGATGTCTGAAATACAAACCACTTTGTGAGAGCTTGGCACAGCATTCACCTTACAATTTATTAATTTATTTATAAGTATTTATAGGAGACAGTCACACATGCCAGATTTAGTTCTTTTCAAAGGATACAAAAGTCTTCATATGAGATGACTATTAACAGAATGTTTTTTTTTTGTTGAAAATGCAATAATTTTGAGGATTGGTTATGTGTATTGATTTGTATTTATCATTGGGGCTGTTGTGCTGGTTCTTTAGGTATCATTGGGCCTATTGTGGGTGGAACTTTAAGCCACTTGCCTATTGTCTATTTTCTATATTGGCATAAAAAAATCCTAAGATTTAGGCCTACTTGAAGCCATAGCTGACACTTGTGTGGCTTCAATGTTGTGACTGTTTTTTTTTCATGGTAATTCCTACTCCATCCACTATGTGGATGAAGGATGAAGGATGTCTGAAATACAAATCCCCTTTGTGAGAGCTTTCCAACTCCTATGATTTGGATTGGTTCTATGGACTTCAAGTAAGTACCGTTAATAAGAGGGTGAGTACAGACAAAATTTTACCCACCTTCAAGCACTAGTGAGCAGTCCACAAGAAATCTGCAGGCTCTCTTAAGTGCTTTTTTTGTAAATTGTGATCTTGCTATTCTAAGGGTAGTAGTATATTTCAGATGTGTCTCTACACTACAGCTGATTTTGGACTTATATGCTTTATGGATGTTTAACTGGAACAATATTACATTAAAAATGGTTAAAATAGGCATATTGTACGACAGTGTCACAGTAGTAATTTATTCATTATGAAAATGCGCTACATGCATGTTTAGAACCTCTAAAGTGCTAAAAAATATCTGTTCGTTGAAGAAGTTAAGGTTTGTCATTGATTGTCATTTCTTCTCTGTTCTTCAGTAGGGTTTGTTTGTCTTTATAAGTAACACCAGCAGCTCTTTATCTCTGAGAGTTTTTGGTTTCCGCACAGCACCTGTTGCAGGAATTCTGGCTATAAATATAAATATAATGAGTGTAGTTTCTGTTCTCCATCGTTTTTTTTTTGTTTTTAAGTAATGTTTGAGGTTTTAGGACATTGTTTGTGAGTGAGAGGAGGGGCAAAGTGAATATCTAATGATCCAATATCAAACTAAGTTGATTGAGCTTTCCAAACTCAAGGTTCTCAAACTCAAATGTGCTTGGATGTACAAACAAGTGACTGTGTTTTTTTAGCTCATTAGTAAGACAGTCCGATTCATTTTTGTGAAGTTTCATTTACTAGTGTTTGCAAATGCAGCTTCTCCTAGTCTGAGAAATATGTGGAAATTGTACCACCAGTTAAAGTGATTAAATTGGGTATGACGCCCACATCCTCTATCACCTCTGCTGCCTGGAATCTGTTGTGCTCTCCGGAAACATCGAGAAGGTGCTACACCAATACCTTACCCAGTCACACCAGTCAGGTAAGTAATGGTTTACTTTATTCAAATCTTTATTCAGTCAGATGATTTTTAGTTGCTGGACCAGGAATAATGGAAAAATCAGCTGATCTAACATTAAGTCTAAATAAAAATAGTTTATTTCTACTGTCTTTTTGACGTAAAAGGAGAACTTCTGTTTTGTTACTGTTAAGAAGAAAGAAGTTATGTGACATCCAGAGTTTTCTATCCTTTACACAGTCCTCCATTTTCTTTAATCTAAATTTATCAACATGTTGGGCTGATATATAGAGCTGTGTCATCTGCAATGGCAATGGAAATTATTGCCATGTCTGCTTATAACTGCCCAGTGGTAACATGTATAATGTAAATAATAGCAGTCCTAAAATAGAGTATTGTGGAACTCCATATCTTACTTTTGTGTAATTTGGTGATAAATCTTTTATCTTTATAAACTGATAGTGTTCAGTTAGATATGATTTGAACCACGGTAGGGCTGTTCCTGTGATTCCAACCATTTTCTCTAATCTTTCTAGTAGAATAGTGTGAACTATTGTATCAAAGGCTGCACTGCGGTCTAGTAGGGCTAATAAAGAATACGTAGCCTTGATCAGAGGCAAGAAAGAGATCTTTGTAATCTTCACTAGGGCTGTCTCTGTGCTACGATGGGGTCTGAATCCTGATAGGAATTTCTTATTCATGGATGGACTAGGAGATTTGGTTTCTTGATTAAAGGTTTCATGCCTGCTAATTTAAGGGTTTTGGGTACATGCCCTAAGCTAAGGGATGCATTTACTATTGTTAAAAGAGGTCTGATTATAATTCTGAGTATTTCTTTTAGTATTTTAGAGGGAATTGGGTCAAGTGTACAGGTTGTGCAATTTGCTGAGGAAATCATTTTTTCTAATTTTGGCTGTGGAAATTGGTAGAAGGCTTCCAGCCTTTATTCTACAACTAAGTTATGTTCTAAAGCAGCTACACCAGGCAATTTTGATTTAAGGTCAAATGTTTGATTTAATAAGGAGTGTTGGATTTGTTGTTTAATGCTTTCTACTTTATTATTGGCATTTAGTAAGTTTAGAGATCTCACTAAAAATACTCTGGGATTGTTTTTGTAATTATCGATCAGTGAGGCGAAATACACTGAAAGAGATTTAATGAGTCCCTTTCTATATTGACTAAGGCTGTCCTTCCAGGCAGAGTGGAGTCTACGAGTTTGATCACTGTACCACTGTGTGAGTGGAGCCACTTTGTCTAAGGTTAATTGAAGGGTATTTTAAAGTCCATTTGTTAATCTATATAGCTATGTTTAATCTGACGGAGTGTAAGCTAAGGTCGATAGGTCTGGGAGGTTTTCAGTAAACTGTACAGCGGTCATTGGGTTATTGCATGCTTTAGATAGTGGCAAGGGGCCAAATTAACTTTTTGTCTAAGATGTAGCTCATAGGAGATTAGATAATGGTCTGATGTTACTAAGCTTTGCGGTAGAATATTTAGATTATCAATGCTAACACCCTGGGTCAGAACTAAATCTAGGGTATGATTACAATAATGTGTGGGTCCAGTTACAGTTATCGATGCAAGATCGATGCAAGGGCCTTTGTTAATGGATTGTCTGCTTTTTCAAAATGAATATTAAAGTCTCCTACTATTATAACTTTGTTGTTGCACACTGCCAAGTCTGCAGCAAAATCACTCAATTCTTTTAAAAAGAATTACATCTCTTTCTGTCTTTCCCAGTCTTTACTTGCCTATCTGCTTGCTACTCCTAGTCATTTCTTTTTTGTAATTTAACACAGTAAACAAAAGCTCATGTGGTACAGATATACATACTGATACACATTGTACCAACACCAATCCTTCAATAATAATTATAAAGTGAATACAGACGTCTCTTAGTTTTAGTCTTATAATCATGCTGTTAGTTAGAAGTGAGATGACCCATGAAATAATCCCAAATTCCCAGTTCCACAGGCCCTTTGCACCTCATTCTAGCTAACATAATCTCATATAATGTGGTCTCACTCATTAGGATTCCCCACTCTTGGAGTGTAGGACATGTGGGTGATTTCCAGTGTCTTAATATAACTCTGATGGCTGAGGTTATCCCCTGCATCAAAACTGAATATACGCCTTTTGTTAGAGTTGGGGTTTCTGTTTTATCTCCCAAGAGACATAAGTAGGGAGACACTGGCAGGGCTACTCCCGCCCATGTGTCCAACAATTCCAACACACTGTGCCAAAATGGTTTAACTATGTGGCATTCCCATATGAAATGCACCTCCAACATAAACTACTATGTGTTAGTCCTATTTTAAAGAGCCTCCAATGTGTCCAGTAATACCAGTGCAGAATTTTACATTGTATAAATTTCCCTTTAACTAATTTTGCCATTTTGTGCTATGATCTGACTCCATGTATCCCTATTCATTTCACACTTAATATGTCTCTGCCAAATTATTCTTAATTGATCACATACACTGCTAATTAAAGAAATTGAGTTTTTATAAAATATTGATGCCTTAACAGACTTATCTAGATAGTTAGTCATTGGGTTGGCTGGTCTTCTTCTAATTACGCAATGTCTAATTTGTAAATATTTCCAGAAATCACCTTTTTCGTGTAGCATTTACTGTTGAACAAGTTCAGTAAATTACATAAATGTCCCCTCTTTATAGAGATCATTCACAGTGTGTATACCCTTGTCTACACCCTTTCCAAAACACTTTCTGCTTTCCAATCTTCACCTCTGGGTTGAACCAGAATGATGCATAATGTTGTTTGTAGTGGGAAATCCTGTGCAATTTATGAACCTTTTACCAGACCTCTTGAGAGTGCATAGTGACTGGGTTTACTCCTTTGATGGCAGGGTTCGCTCTTATGGCCACCGCTATGGGTTCCAGCGCAATTGTAAATAAGAGCAGTGGCATACAGCAACCCTAAAGCATCAGTTTTGACAAATATTATTTGTTTCCATTTAGCAAAACCTCAACAGGTCCGAGCGTAAGGAGTCCCACTCGACCCTATCGAAGGCCTTCTGAGCATCAAGCGATACAGTGGCCACTGGCATTTCGCATTGACTAGGAGGCATTTAACCACATTAGGTGCATGAGCCTTCTCAAATTATCAGTGGAAGACCTACCCTTTATAAAGCCTACTTGGTCTGAATGTATAATGTGTGGTAAGATTGTTTCCAATCTGAAGGTCAGTACCTTAGCCAGTATCTTACTATATACAATAATGAGGCTGATTGGTCTAAAGTTAGCCGGATCCATATGATCTCTTCCTTTCTTAAGTATCAGAGTGAGGAGTGTTTTTCAATAGATGTTGGAAGTGAAAAGCCTCTTTAAAAAAGCCTCCTGAAACACATTTGCCAGTATTAGAGTAATTATATCTATATATTCTTTATAGTACTCCACCGGAAACCCATTCGTTCCTGGTGATTTCCCTGTCTTCATGCCAGTTTTAACCTCTTCTTGGGTTATTGGTGCATCAAGAATAGATGCGTGATCTAAACAGGTTCTCATAGAATTCTTTAAAGACATCATTATTACCTTTAGAAATGATGTGGACAGAGTATTGTTCTTTTAACTGTCTGGCCAAAAGTCTACCAGTTTTTTTCTCCTGACTCATAAAATTGTGTCTGAATGTTTTTTGTTTTTTTTTTATTGATAATGTCCTGAATTCGAAACTTACAGTTACAAATATTTTTAAATAAGCTTTCAGAGTAATGTCTGGCCAACTCTTTTTCCATGCTATTTAGTTCTGCTGCCAATGTTTTAATTTTCTAATTGAGCTATTTTGCCCTTTTCGAAGTCTGTCTCCTTTTACCCCAATGCACGCTATTGATGCCTCCAAAACCATTGCTACGCTGTCTGTGCTACCCAAATTAAAACAATAAAGAGTCCTCTGTAAGCTCTTTCGAAAATAACTCCTCCTGTAGTAGAGATGTGTTCATTCTCCATCTACCTCTTCTAAGCCTGTCTGAATGTATATTCACACAAAGCTCAACAGGTGCATGGTCCGACAGGGAAATAGCATTGATAGTGCTTTCAATGATAGTATTGGTTAGACTCTGGGAGATCAAAATCAAGGTCAAGTCTTGGGTAGGAATTATGGCAGTGGTAGTAAGATGTGCATTCCTGGTTTCTAGGATTGAATCAGGTCATTGTCCACCATCAGCATGTGAATGGCAGCTCTATCCTTCGGCGTTGAGGTACCTGATATTTACTTTTATCTATTATCCCATTTAAGACCTAATTGAAGTCCTGCCGAAAGCATTTGTCCTTGGGCATTTCCTAATTTATTAACTCCATGAAAGAAAGATGGATCCTCCATGTTAGGAGCATAGATATTACATAATGTTATCCCCCCCCATTTATTTTGGCTTCTATATAAATAAGAAGAGAATATACAGATAGTAATGGTAAAGTTCAACCTTCTATGGACCAAAATAAGAACTCCATAAGAACCATTAATATTCCAGGAAACTACCTTAACATAAGCACTATTTGCCATTCATATGATAAGATAACAAAACTGAAATAAAAGAGTGGCATAGCAATCGTTCCATGCCATCTGACCTTCCTAATTTCAAAATATAGGCTACTGCTTTTGTGCCGGTGAACATTATTAGGATACCTGTAATTCTAAATAGAACCAACATAGCCAAACAGGCCAACAAAAATCTTTTCTCCACAGCAGAGGAGAGAACATGAATTTAACAAGAAGAGAATCCTCAGCTGGCTACTGGAGACATTTTTCTGTTCATGTCCACAAAACTAACAACAAAGAGAAAAAAGGGAGAAAAAAAAGAAGAGAACTTAACTTAGGTCAGTGGAATGTCTGAGACGTCTACTAGGTTATAGCCTAAACAGCTACACAAAGCTATCCAGACCAATCATACCTCTCAGTCTCCTTGTGCTAGTGGATGTTTTATAGTTTATTCTCCATCAGTAACTTGCTTCTCGATGAACTTGACAGCTTCTGTTGTGACGTCAAACTTTGTTTCTCCTCTTCCACGCAAACTGGAGCGCTGCAGGAAAGACTAAAGGAAACCTCACCTTCTTGTCACGCAGCAGCTGTTTTGCCAATCAGAAAGTTTTCCTCCTCTCAACCAGCTTCTTCGACATGTATGGAAACAAGGAAATGTTGCTTCCACTCCACACTACACCTCCTTTCTCCCTCGCAGCTTTTAAGACATTGATCCTCTCTGCGTTCAACCGCGAGAGATAATCTCTGAGGCTGGTCTTCATGCGGACGAGATCAGGGAGAGCAGTGTGCTCTTTCAATTAGTTAGGATTTAAGTTAATGGGGCTTAGGACAACTTCTAACAAGCAGCCATACTGCTTGTCAATCTCACTCCCTCCTAGTCATTTCTTTTATATTCTTTAATATTAGCTTTGGCTTGTTTATCATAGTTTTAATCCTTGTGCTGTCTGCTATGTGTCTTACTTTACAGTAATTTGCTTTACTAACTAACTTCTGTGTTTACTTTTGAGGAATATGGTGGCCATGGAGAGGTACTGGGAGCATCTGCGTGACCAGGGCTAGCCCAAGACTTTATGGGGCCCTAAGCAGATTTTCATTTGGGGCCCCCATACCACTACCTTAGTACCAGATGCTTCATCATTCCGTATTCTGCACTGTGTGTGTGTATCGTACCCATTAGCATGATTTGTAATTAGCTTACATTGTACACAAAATGTTCTAATTAATTTGCACTTTTAAATACAGAGTAATGTATACATGTTCAGTAACATTAGCAGACAAGACACTGCATTTACAGTAAACAAATTAATTATGTTTTTTCTTATTTATTTATTTTTTTCTTAACAGACGTAGAAAAGTGTGAGAAAGGCACCTATTATAGACAGGTCCCCTAACTCTGACCACCTCTGCATATTGCGCAATTCCCTTTCTCCCTGGGCCAGAAAAAAGAAAAACAAAAAGAAAGTGGAAGGCCTAAGGTGGGAGCTGATGTTAATTTTTTTTTTCTTTGAGCGATTTGCTGAGAGAGATATTGTTCAACGCTGAAGCAACTGGGTCTTTATCAACTTTGTCTATGGCTCTGCATGCTCCAGCAGAGAGGGCAACTACTCCAGACGGTGTTCTCATTGTTGGAGATTTTATTGTAAGACCCTATTACATATCGGGCCCAAAGAGTAATGCTGCGGTACCTGTGGCCTGGAAGACCTCTAGTACACTAAATTCCAGACACCGTTTGGAAGAAAACAGACACCAGGATCGAGGAAGCAAGCCATTCAGCTGACTCTTCACGCTCCACTGCTGACTGCAGGTTTGACGTTCTGTCCTCTACCACCGAGAAAGGCTACACCTGTGCTGCCTGAGATCTGTCAGGTAAGTGATGATTTACTATATTCAAACCATTTGTTCTTCCCTTTCTCTGCTTGTATTAAAAAAGTAATATTAGTATCACTTGCTCACATTTAAAACAAACCCTGCAATATTGAGCATATATTGAGAACAGAAAATTGGTTTTAACAATCTTAGGGGGAAAGAAAGGAAACATATGTATCAATTCTTACCAGTACCAGTAACTTCCACAAATAAATGTAAATTTAGACTGTTAAACCAGTAATATTTTTATAATATAATTTTAATAATAATATAGAAAACATTTGACAACAAATCCAACACTCCTTATTAAAGCAAACATGGCTGTCACCTGGTGTAGCTGATTTAGAACATGAGTTAAAATATTAGTTGTAGAACAAAGGCTGGAAGTCTTCTACTCACTTCCACAGCCAGAACTAACAAAAAACTATTTCCTCAGTAAATTTTACAACCTGTACACTTGACCCAATTCCCTTTAAAATACTGACAGAATTACTCCCAATTATAATCAGACCTCTTTTAACAAAAGTAAATTCATCCCTTACCTAAGGCCATGTACCCAAATCCCTTTAATTTGCAGTTATAAAACCTTTAATTAAGAAACTAAATCTTGGTCCTGGTGTACTATCAATTACAGACCCATCTCAAGCCTGACATTTCTGTCCAAGATATTAGAAAATGCTGTGGCTCAACAACTCTGCTTATACCGGAGTAAAAATGAAATGTATGAGAAATTCCAATCTGGATTCAGACAGCCCAAGTGAAGATTACAAACGATCTCTTTCTTGCCTCTGATCAAGGCTACGTAGCCCTACTCGCCCTCAGTTTAGCCTTTGAAACTATAGATAACACTATTCTCTTTGAAAGATTAGAGAACATGGTTGGAATCACAGAAACAGCCCTATTGTGGTTCAAATCATATCTAAACAAACCCTATCAGTCCGTATTTCTAAATTACACAGAAGTCCGGTATGGTGTTCCACAATGCTCTATTTAAGGGCATTTATTATTTACATTATAGATGTTACCACAGGGCGGTTATAAGCAGACAGGATGTTAACTTATATAGAGCAGTGTCATCTGCATCTGTATCAGCCAAACCTGATAGTAACTCTAGATTAAAGAAAATTGAGGACTGTGTGAAGGATGTACTCTGGATGCCACATGACTTCGTTCTCCTTAACAGTAACAAAACAGAGGTTTTCTTTTTAGGTCCAAAAGACACTAGAAGTAAACTTAGACTAAATGTTAGACTTGGCTGTTCTTTTTTGCATTATTCTGGGTCCAGCAGCTACAAATCTTGGTGTCTTATTTGATTCCGATCTATCATTTGAGCAACATATAACTAAATAACTAGGACAGCCTACATTGCCAAACTAAGACATTCCTTCTCTACAGGATGCAGAAAAGCTAGTACACACTTAACCTCACGGTTAGATTATTGCAACACACTTTTGTCAGGCTGTTCCAGCAGGTACCTCAATAAACTTTGTCGTGGTTCTTGTACTTCTTCGGAGGAGGACTTCTTTTGACTCGTGACCACCGTCTTTCAGTTGTAACAATGAAACATTTTATTCCAATCAAAAGTACAATATGGAGGGAGTCTGCCAATTCTGGGTGCCCCTCTTCTCTCTCTCCCAGACAAAGGAATACCTTATGTTTTATACCCTACTATACGTCATATGTTGTTGGACTGTTGTCATATGCAGGATGTCTGCATTTCATCCATGAGGAACCATCATTAGCCCCCACCATTACTTACATGGTCTATGTGCTGCAGACACAGCTGGACCCCTTAACATCTCTTTTACGTTATGTTTGTTCAGCTCATGTACAGTTTCTCACATTAGGTCTGGGAACGGATCCCACTCTCCTTTCCAAGTCTACCCCATGGGCCTCACTATATTCAGTTTCTATACATGTATTGACTTTCTGTTTTTTGTCTTACAAGTTCTCAAGAAGTCCATCAACCTCTTCTTCTCCCTGAAGGTGTATCCTTCTAACAAATATATTTTCATCTGCAACTGTGTGTGGTTCGCTGTCCATCATTCTGCAACTCTGTAACAGGTAAATGATCATTCAGTTTCTATACATGTATTCCCATTTTTTTTCTTACACACTTTCAAGACCAATGGCTCCCCCCTTCCTGATGGTGCATACAGCCAACAAGGGTCTGTCCATTGAAACTATGTGTGTGGCTCACTATCTATCTGTCTTACAGGTAGGTGATCATTCAGTTTCCATACATGTATTGACTTTCTTTTTTTGTGTTACAGGTTCTCAAGAAGTCCATCCACCTCTTCTTCTCCCTGAAGGTGTATCCTTCTAACAAATATATTTCCATCTGCAACTGTGTTTGGTTCGCTGTCCATCATTCTGCAACTCTGTAACAGGTAAGTGATCATTCAGTTTCTATACATGTATTGCCTTTTTGTTGTCTTACAGGCTTTTCAGATAGTATGACCCCCTCCCTCCCTGATGGTGGATCTGTCCTTCAATGGTCTGTGCATCTGAAACTGTGTGTGACTCGCTACTTTCTGTCTGCAAGTGTGTAACAGGTAGGTGATCTTTTTGTTTTTATACATGTATTTCCTTTTTGTTGTCTTAGAGGCATTCAGGACCAATGGCTCCCCCCTTCCTGATGGTGCATACAGCCAACAAGGGTCTGTCCATTGCAACTTTATGTGTTGCTCGCTATCCATCTATCTGCAAGTGTGTAACAGGTAGGTAATCATTTAGTTTCTATACATGTATTGACTTTCTTTTTTTGTCTTACAGGTTTTTCGGATAGCACGACCACCTCCCTCCCTTCCTAATGGTGCATACAGCCAACAAGGGTCTGTCCATTGCAACTGTGTGTGTGGCTCGCTATCTATCTATCTGCAAGTGTGTAAAAGGTAGGTGATCATTCAGTTTCTATACATGCATTGCCTTTCTTTTTTGTGTTACAGGTTCTCAAGAAGTCCGTCAACCTCTTCTTTTCCCTGAATGTGTATCCTTCTAACAACTATATTTTCATCTGCAACTGTGTCCGGTTCACTGTCCATCATTCTGCAACTCTGTAAGTGATCATTCAGTTTCTGTACATGAATTGTCTTTTTGTTTTACAGGCTTTCAGGACCAATGGCTCCCCCCTTCCTGATGGTGCATACAGCCAAGAAGGGTCTGTCCATTGCAACTGTGTGTGTGGCTCGCTATCTATCTATCTGCAAGTGTGTAAAAGGTAGGTGATCATTCAGTTTCTATACACGTATTGCATTTTTGTTGTCTTACAGGCTTTCAGTTCCAATGGCTCCCCCCTTCCTGATGGTGCATACAGCCAACAAAGGTCTGTCCATTGCAACTGTTTGTATGTGGCTCGCTATCAGTCTGTCTGCAAGTGTGTAACAGGTAGGTAATCATTCAGTTTCTATACATGTATTGACTTTCTTTTTTGTGTTACAGGTAATCAAGAAGTCCATCAACCTCTTTTTCTCCCTGAAGGTGTATCCTTCTAACAAATATATTTCCATCTGCAACTGTGTCCGGTTCGCTGTCCAACATTCTGCAACTCTGTAACAGGTAAGTGATCATTCAGTTTCTATACATGTATTGCCTTTTTGTTGTCTTACAGGTTTTTAGGACCAATGGCTCCCCCCTTCCTGATGGTGCATACAGCCAACAAGGGTCTGTCCATTGCAACTGTGTGTGTGGCTCGCTATCAATCTTCAAGTGTGTAACAGGTAAGTGATCATTCAGTTTCTATACATGTATTGCCTTTTTGTTGTCTTACAGGCTTTTCAGACAGTATGACCCCCTCCCTCCCTGATGGTGGATCTGTCCTTCAAGGGTCTGTGCATCTGCAACTGTGTGTGACTCGCTACTATCTGTCTGCAAGTGTGTAACAGGTAGGTAATCATTCAGTTTCTATACATGTATAGACTTTCTTTTTTTTGTCTTGCAGGTTTTTCCGGACCGCATGAACCCCTCCCTCCCTGATGGTGAATCTGTCCTTCAAGGATCTGTCCATTGCAACTGTATGTCTCGCTATCAATCTGCCTGCGAGTGTGTAACAGTTAGGTGATCATTCATTTCTATACATGTATTGACTTTCTTTTTTTGTCTTACAGGTTTTTCGGATAGTACGACCGCCTCCCTCCCTTCCTGATGGTGCATACAGCCAACAAGGGTCTGTCCATTGCAACTGTGTGTGTGGATCGCTACTATCTGTCTGCAAGTGTGTAACAGGTAGGCGATCATTCAGTTTCTATACATGTATTGCCTTTCTTTTCTGTGTTACAGGTTCTCAAAAAGTCCATCAACCTCTTCTTTTCCCTGAATGTGTATCCTTCTAACAAATATATTTTCATCTACAACTGTGTCCGGTTCGCTGTCCATCATTCTGCAACTCTGTAAGTGATCGTTCAGTTTCTATACATGAATTGCCGTTTTGTTGTCTTACAGGCTTTCAGGACCAATGGCTCCCCCCTTCCTGATGGTGTATACAGCCAATAAGGGTCTGTCCATTGCAACTGTGTGTGTGGCTCGCTATCAATCTGTCTGCAGATGTGTAACAGGTAGGTGATCATTCAGTTTCTATACATGTATTGACTTTCTTTTTTTGTCTTACAGGTTTTTTTGACAGTATGACCCCCCCCCATAGTGGATCTGTCCTTCAAGGGTCTGTGCATCTGCAACTGTGTGTGACTCGCTTCTATCTGTCTGCACGTGTGCAACAGTTTGGTGATTATTCAGTTTCTATACATGTATTGATTTTCTTTTTTTTTGTCTTACAGGTTCTCAAGAAGTCCATCAACCTTTTCTTCTCCCTGAAGGTGTATCCTCCTAACAAATATATTTTTATCTGCAACTGTGTGGGTTTCGCTGTCCATCATTCTGCAACTCTGTAACAGGCAAGTGATTATTCAGTTTCTATACATGTATTGCCTTTTTTTTGTCTTACAGGCTTTCAGGACCAATGGCTCCCCGCTTCCTGATGGTGCATACAGCCAAGAAGGGTCTGTCCATTGCAACTGTGTGTGTGGCTTGCTATCTATCTGTCTGCAAGTGTGTAACAGGTAGGTGATCATTCAGTTTCTATACATGTATTGACTTTCTTTTTTTTGTCTCACAGGTTTTTCGGATAGCATGACCGCCTCCCTCCCTTCCTGATGATGGATCTGTCCTTCAAGGGTCTGTGCATCTGCAACTGTGTGTGACTCGATACTATCTTTCTGCAGGTGTGTAACTGGTTGGTGATCATTCAGTTTCAATACATGTATTGACTTTCTTTTTTGTGTTACAGGTTCTCAAGAAGTCCAACAACCTCTTGTTCTCACTGAAGGTGTATCCTTCTAACAAATATATTTTCATCTGCAACTGTGTGTGGTTCGCTGTCCATCATTCTGCAACTCTGTAAGTGATCATTCAGTTTCTATACATATATTGCCTTTTTGATGTATTACAGGCTTACAGGACCAATGGCTCCCCCCCTTACTGATGATTCATACAGCCAACAAGGGTCTGTCCATTGCAATTGTGTGTGTGGCTCGCTACTATCTTTCTGCAAGTGTGTAACAGGTTGGTGATCATTCAGTTTGTATACATGTATTGACTTTCTTTTTTTTTCCTACAGGTTCTCAAGAAGTCCATCAACCTCTTCTTCTCCCTGAAGGTGTATCCTTCTAACAAATATATTTTCATCTGCAACTGTGTGTGGTTCGCTGTCCATCATTCTGCAACTCTGTAACAGGTAAGTCATCATTCAGTTTCTATACATGTATTGCCTTTTTTTTGTCTTACAGGCTTTCAGGACCAATGGCTCCCCGCTTCCTGATGGTGCATACAGCCAACAAGGGTCTGTCCATTGCAACTGTGTGTGTCTCGCTATCTATCTGTCTGCAAGTGTGTAACAGGTAGGTAATCATTCAGTTCCTATACATGTATTGACTTTCTTTTCTTGTCTTGCAGGTTTTTCCGGACCGCATGAACCCCTTCCTCCCTGATGGTGAATCTGTCCTTCAAGGGTCTGTGCATCTGCAACTGTGTGTGACTCGCTACTATCTGTCTGCAAGTGTGTAACAGGTGGGTAATCATTCAGTTTCTATACATGTATTAACTTTCTTTTTTGTGTTACAGGTACTCAAGAAGTCCATCAACCACTTCTTCTCCCTGAAGGTGTATCCTTCTAACAAATATATTTCCATCTGCAACTGTGTCCGGTTCGCTGTCCAACATTCTGCAACTCTGTAACAGGTAAGTGATCATTCAGTTTCTATACATGTATTGCCTTTTTGTTGTCTTACAGGTTTTTAGGGCCAATGGCTCCCCTCTTCCTGATGGTGCATACAGCCAACAAGAGTCTGTCCATTGCAACTGTGTGTGTGGCTCGCTATCAATCTTCAAGTGTGTAACAGATAGGTGATCATTCAGTTTCTATACATGTATTGACTTTCTTTATTGTGTTACAGGTTCTCAAGAAGTCCATCAACCTCTTCTCCCTGAAGGTGTATCCTTCTAACAAATATATTTTCATCTGCAACTGTGTGTGGTTCGCTGTCCATCATTCTGCAACTCTGTAACAGGTAAGTGATCATTCAGTTTCTATACATGTATTGCCTTTTTGTTGTCTTACAGGCTTTCAGGACCAATGGCTCCCCCCTTCCCGATGGTGCATACATCCAACAAGGGTCTGTCCATTGCAACTGTGTGTGTCTCGCTATCTATCTGTCTGCAAGTGTGTAACAGGTAGGAAATCATTCAGTTTCTATACATGTATTGACTTTCTTTTTTGTGTTACAGGTTCTCAAGAAGTCCATCAACCTCTTCTTCTCCCTGAAGGTGTATCCTTCTAACAAATATATTTTCATCTGCAACTGTGTGTGGTTCGCTGTCCATCATTCTGCAACTCTGTAACAGGCAAGTGATTATTCAGTTTCTTTACATGTATTGCCTTTTTGTTGTCTTACAGGCTTTCAGGACCAATGGCTCCCCGCTTCCTGATGGTGCATTCAGCCAAGAAGGGTCTGTCCATTGCAACTGTGTGTGTGGCTTGCTATCTATCTGTCTGCAAGTGTGTAACAGGTAGGTGATCATTCAGTTTCTATACATGTATTGACTTTCTTTTTTTTGTCTCACAGGTTTTTCGGATAGCATGACCGCCTCCCTCCCTTCCTGATGATTGATTTGTCCTTCAAGGGTCTGTGCATCTGCAACTGTGTGTGACTCGATACTATCTTTCTGCAGGTGTGTAACTGGTTGGTGATCATTCAGTTTCTATACATGTATTGACTTTCTTTTTTGTGTTACAGGTTCTCAAGAAGTCCAACAACCTCTTGGTCTCACTGAAGGTGTATCCTTCTAACAAATATATTTTCATCTGCAACTGTGTGTGGTTCGCTGTCCATCATTCTGCAACTCTGTAAGTGATCATTCAGTTTCTATACATATATTGCCTTTTTGATGTATTACAGGCTTACAGGACCAATGGCTCCCCCCCTTACTGATGATTCATACAGCCAACAAGGGTCTGTCCACTGCAAATGTGTGTGGCTCGCTATCAATCTTTCTGCAAATGTGTAACAGGTAGGTGATCATTCAGTTTCTGTACATGTATTGACTTTTCTTTTTTTGTCTTACAAGCTTTCAGGACCAATGGCTCCCCCCTTCCTGAAGGTGCATACCGCCAACAAGAGTCTGTCCATTGCAACTGTGTGTGTGTGGCTTGCTATCTATCTGTCTGCAAGTGTGTAACAAGTAGGTGATCATTCAGTTTCTATACATGTATTGACTTTCTTTTTTTGTCTTACAGGTTTTTCCGGACTGCATGACCCCCTCCCTCTCTGATGGTGAATCTGTCCTTCAAGGGTCTGTGCTTCTGCAACTGTGTGTGACTTGCTACTTTCTGTCTGCACATGTGTAACAGGTTGGTGATCATTCAGTTTGTATACATGTATTGACTTTCTTTTTTTTTCCTACAGGTTCTCAAGAAGTCCATCAACCTCTTCTTCTCCCTGAAGGTGTATCCTTCTAACAAATATATTTTCATCTGCAACTGTGTGTGGTTCGCTGTCCATCATTCTGCAACTCTGTAACAGGTAAGTCATCATTCAGTTTCTATACATGTATTGCCTTTTTTTGTCTTACAGGCTTTCAGGACCAATGGCTCCCTGCTTCCTGATGGTGCATACAGCCAACAAGGGTCTGTCCATTGCAACTGTGTGTGTCTCGCTATCTATCTGTCTGCAAGTGTGTAACAGGTAGGTAATCATTCAGTTCCTATACATGTATTGACTTTCTTTTCTTGTCTTGCAGGTTTTTCCGGACCGCATGAACCCCTTCCTCCCTGATGGTGAATCTGTCCTTCAAGGGTCTGTGCATCTGCAACTGTGTGTGACTCGCTACTATCTGTCTGCAAGTGTGTAACAGGTAGGTAATCATTCAGTTTCTATACATGTATTAACTTTCTTTTTTGTGTTACAGGTACTCAAGAAGTCCATCAACCACTTTTTCTCCCTGAAGGTGTATCCTTCTAACAAATATATTTTCATCTGCAACTGTGTGTGGTTCGCTGTCCATCATTCTGCAACTCTGTAACAGGTAAGTGATCATTCAGTTTCTATAAATGTATTGCCTTTTTGTTGTCTTACAGGCTTTCAGGACCAATGGCTCCCCCCTTCCCGATGGAGCATACATCCAACAAGGGTCTGTCCATTGCAACTGTGTGTGTCTCGCTATCTATCTGTCTGCAAGTGTGTAACAGGTAGGACATCATTCAGTTTCTATACATGTATTGACTTTCTTTTTTGTGTTACAGGTTCTCAAGAAGTCCATCAACCTCTTCTTCTCCCTGAAGGTGTATCCTTCTAACAAATATATTTTCATCTGCAACTGTGTGTGGTTCGCAGTCCATCATTCTGCAACTCTGTAACAGGTAAGTGATCATTCAGTTTCTATACACGTATTGTCTTTTTGTTGTCTTACAGGCTTTCAGGACCAATGGCTCCCCCCTTCCTGATGGTGCATATAGCCAACAATGGTCTCTCCATTGCAACTGTGTGTGGCTAGCTATCAGTCTGCCTGCGAGTGTGTAACAGGTAGGTGATCATTCAGTTTCTATACATGTATTGACTTTTTTGTTTGTGTTACAGGTTCTCAAGAAGTCCATCCACCTCTTCTTCTCCCTGAAGGTGTATCCTTCTAACAAATATATTTCCATCTGCATCTGTGTTTGGTTCACTGTCCATCATTCTGCAACTCTGTAACAGGTAAGTGATCATTCAGTTTCTATACATGTATTGCCTTTTTGTTGTCTTACAGGCTTTTCAGATAGTATGATCCCCTCCCTCCCTGATGGTGGATCTGTCCTTCAATGGTCTGTGCATCTGAAACTGTGTGTGACTCGCTACTTTCTGTCTGCAAGTGTGTAACAGGTAGGTGATCTTTTTGTTTTTATACATGTATTTCCTTTTCGTTGTCTTAGAGGCATTCAGGACCAATGGCTCCCCCCTTCCTGATGGTGCATACAGCGAACAAGGGTCTGTCCATTGCAACTTTATGTGTTGCTCGCTATCCATCTATCTGCAAGTGTGTAACAGGTAGGTAATCATTTAGTTTCTATACATGTATTGACTTTCTTTTTTTGTCTTACAGGTTTTTCGGATAGCACGACCACCTCCCTCCCTTCCTAATGGTGCATACAGCCAACAAGGGTCTGTCCATTGCAACTGTGTGTGTGGCTCGCTATCTATCTATCTGCAAGTGTGTAAAAGGTAGGTGAGCTTTCAGTTTCTATACATGTATTGCCTTTCTTTTTTGTGTTACAGGTTCTCAAGAAGTCCGTCAACCTCTTCTTTTCCCTGAATGTGTATCCTTCTAACAACTATATTTTCATCTGCAACTGTGTCCGGTTCACTGTCCATCATTCTGCAACTCTGTAAGTGATCATTCAGTTTCTGTACATGAATTGTCTTTTTGTTTTACAGGCTTTCAGGACCAATGGCTCCCCCCTTCCTGATGGTGCATACAGCCAAGAAGAGTCTGTCCATTGCAACTGTGTTTGTGGCTCGCTATCTATCTATCTGCAAGTGTGTAAAAGGTAGGTGATCATTCAGTTTCTATACACGTATTGCATTTTTGTTGTCTTACAGGCTTTCAGTTCCAATGGCTCCCCCCTTCCTGATGGTGCATACAGCCAACAAAGGTCTGTCCATTGCAACTGTTTGTATGTGGCTCGCTATCAGTCTGTCTGCAAGTGTGTAACAGGTAGGTAATCATTCAGTTTCTATACATGTATTGACTTTCTTTTTTGTGTTACAGGTAATCAAGAAGTCCATCAACCTCTTTTTCTCCCTGAAGGTGTATCCTTCTAACAAATATATTTCCATCTGCAACTGTGTCCGGTTCGCTGTCCAACATTCTGCAACTCTGTAACAGGTAAGTGATCATTCAGTTTCTATACATGTATTGCCTTTTTGTTGTCTTACAGGTTTTTAGGACCAATGGCTCCCCCCTTCCTGATGGTGCATACAGCCAACAAGGGTCTGTCCATTGCAACTGTGTGTGTGGCTCGCTATCAATCTGTCTGCAGGTGTGTAACAGGTAGGTGATCATTCAGTTTCTATACATGTATTGACTTTCTTTTTTTGTCTTACAGGTTTTTTTGACAGTATGACCCCCCCCCCCATAGTGGATCTGTCCTTCAAGGGTCTGTGCATCTGCAACTGTGTGTGACTCGCTTCTATCTGTCTGCACGTGTGCAACAGTTTGGTGATTATTCAGTTTCTATACATGTATTGACTTTCTTTTTTTTGTCTTACAGGTTCTCAAGAAGTCCATCAACCTTTTCTTCTCCCTGAAGGTGTATCCTCCTAACAAATATATTTTTATCTGCAACTGTGTGGGTTTCGCTGTCCATCATTCTGCAACTCTGTAACAGGCAAGTGATTATTCAGTTTCTATACATGTATTGCCTTTTTTTTGTCTTACAGGCTTTCAGGACCAATGGCTCCCCGCTTCCTGATGGTGCATACAGCCAAGAAGGGTCTGTCCATTGCAACTGTGTGTGTGGCTTGCTATCTATCTGTCTGCAAGTGTGTAACAGGTAGGTGATCATTCAGTTTCTATACATGTATTGACTTTCTTTTTTTTGTCTCACAGGTTTTTCGGATAGCATGACCGCCTCCCTCCCTTCCTGATGATGGATCTGTCCTTCAAGGGTCTGTGCATCTGCAACTGTGTGTGACTCGATACTATCTTTCTGCAGGTGTGTAACTGGTTGGTGATCATTCAGTTTCAATGCATGTATTGACTTTCTTTTTTGTGTTACAGGTTCTCAAGAAGTCCAACAACCTCTTGTTCTCACTGAAGGTGTATCCTTCTAACAAATATATTTTCATCTGCAACTGTGTGTGGTTCGCTGTCCATCATTCTGCAACTCTGTAAGTGATCATTCAGTTTCTATACATATATTGCCTTTTTGATGTATTACAGGCTTACAGGACCAATGGCTCCCCCCCTTACTGATGATTCATACAGCCAACAAGGGTCTGTCCATTGCAATTGTGTGTGTGGCTCGCTACTATCTTTCTGCAAGTGTGTAACAGGTTGGTGATCATTCAGTTTGTATACATGTATTGACTTTCTTTTTTTTTCCTACAGGTTCTCAAGAAGTCCATCAACCTCTTCTTCTCCCTGAAGGTGTATCCTTCTAACAAATATATTTTCATCTGCAACTGTGTGTGGTTCGCTGTCCATCATTCTGCAACTCTGTAACAGGTAAGTGATCATTCAGTTTCTATACATGTATTGCCTTTTTGTTGTCTTACAGGCTTTCAGGACCAATGGCTCCCCCCTTCCCGATGGTGCATACATCCAACAAGGGTCTGTCCATTGCAACTGTGTGTGTCTCGCTATCTATCTGTCTGCAAGTGTGTAACAGGTAGGAAATCATTCAGTTCCTATACATGTATTGACTTTCTTTTCTTGTCTTGCAGGTTTTTCCGGACCGCATGAACCCCTTCCTCCCTGATGGTGAATCTGTCCTTCAAGGGTCTGTGCATCTGCAACTGTGTGTGACTCGCTACTATCTGTCTGCAAGTGTGTAACAGGTGGGTAATCATTCAGTTTCTATACATGTATTAACTTTCTTTTTTGTGTTACAGGTACTCAAGAAGTCCATCAACCACTTCTTCTCCCTGAAGGTGTATCCTTCTAACAAATATATTTCCATCTGCAACTGTGTCCGGTTCGCTGTCCAACATTCTGCAACTCTGTAACAGGTAAGTGATCATTCAGTTTCTATACATGTATTGCCTTTTTGTTGTCTTACAGGTTTTTAGGGCCAATGGCTCCCCTCTTCCTGATGGTGCATACAGCCAACAAGAGTCTGTCCATTGCAACTGTGTGTGTGGCTCGCTATCAATCTTCAAGTGTGTAACAGATAGGTGATCATTCAGTTTCTATACATGTATTGACTTTCTTTTTTGTGTTACAGGTTCTCAAGAAGTCCATCAACCTCTTCTTCTCCCTGAAGGTGTATCCTTCTAACAAATATATTTTCATCTGCAACTGTGTGTGGTTCGCTGTCCATCATTCTGCAACTCTGTAACAGGTAAGTGATCATTCAGTTTCTATACATTTATTGCCTTTTTGTTGTCTTACAGGCTTTCAGGACCAATGGCTCCCCCCTTCCCGATGGTGCATACATCCAACAAGGGTCTGTCCATTGCAACTGTGTGTGTCTCGCTATCTATCTGTCTGCAAGTGTGTAACAGGTAGGAAATCATTCAGTTTCTATACATGTATTGACTTTCTTTTTTGTGTTACAGGTTCTCAAGAAGTCCATCAACCTCTTCTTCTCCCTGAAGGTGTATCCTTCTAACAAATATATTTTCATCTGCAACTGTGTGTGGTTCGCTGTCCATCATTCTGCAACTCTGTAACAGGCAAGTGATTATTCAGTTTCTTTACATGTATTGCCTTTTTGTTGTCTTACAGGCTTTCAGGACCAATGGCTCCCCCCTTCGTGATGGTGCATTCAGCCAACAAGGGTCTGTCCATTGCAATTGTGTGTGTGGCTCGCTACTATCTTTCTGCAAGTGTGTAACAGGTAGGAAATCATTCAGTTTCTATACATGTATTGACTTTCTTTTTTGTGTTACAGGTTCTCAAGAAGTCCATCTACCTCTTCTTCTCCCTGAAGGTGTATCCTTCTAACAAATATATTTTCATCTGCAACTGTGTGTGGTTCGCTGTCCATCATTCTGCAACTCTGTAACAGGCAAGTGATTATTCAGTTTCTATACATGTATTGCCTTTTTTTTGTCTTACAGGCTTTCAGGACCAATGGCTCCCCGCTTCCTGATGGTGCATTCAGCCAAGAAGGGTCTGTCCATTGCAACTGTGTGTGTGGCTTGCTATCTATCTGTCTGCAAGTGTGTAACAGGTAGGTGATCATTCAGTTTCTATACATGTATTGACTTTCTTTTTTTTGTCTCACAGGTTTTTCGGATAGCATGACCGCCTCCCTCCCTTCCTGATGATTGATCTGTCCTTCAAGGGTCTGTGCATCTGCAACTGTGTGTGACTCGATACTATCTTTCTGCAGGTGTGTAACTGGTTGGTGATCATTCAGTTTCTATACATGTATTGACTTTCTTTTTTGTGTTACAGGTTCTCAAGAAGTCCAACAACCTCTTGGTCTCACTGAAGGTGTATCCTTCTAACAAATATATTTTCATCTGCAACTGTGTGTGGTTCGCTGTCCATCATTCTGCAACTCTGTAAGTGATCATTCAGTTTCTATACATATATTGCCTTTTTGATGTATTACAGGCTTACAGGACCAATGGCTCCCCCCCTTACTGATGATTCATACAGCCAACAAGGGTCTGTCCACTGCAAATGTGTGTGGCTCGCTATCAATCTTTCTGCAAATGTGTAACAGGTAGGTGATCATTCAGTTTCTGTACATGTATTGACTTTTCTTTTTTTGTCTTACAAGCTTTCAGGACCAATGGCTCCCCCCTTCCTGAAGGTGCATACCGCCAACAAGAGTCTGTCCATTGCAACTGTGTGTGTGTGGCTTGCTATCTATCTGTCTGCAAGTGTGTAACAAGTAGGTGATCATTCAGTTTCTATACATGTATTGACTTTCTTTTTTTGTCTTACAGGTTTTTCCGGACTGCATGACCCCCTCCCTCTCTGATGGTGAATCTGTCCTTCAAGGGTCTGTGCTTCTGCAACTGTGTGTGACTTGCTACTTTCTGTCTGCACATGTGTAACAGGTTGGTGATCATTCAGTTTGTATACATGTATTGACTTTCTTTTTTTTTCCTACAGGTTCTCAAGAAGTCCATCAACCTCTTCTTCTCCCTGAAGGTGTATCCTTCTAACAAATATATTTTCATCTGCAACTGTGTGTGGTTCGCTGTCCATCATTCTGCAACTCTGTAACAGGTAAGTCATCATTCAGTTTCTATACATGTATTGCCTTTTTTTGTCTTACAGGCTTTCAGGACCAATGGCTCCCTGCTTCCTGATGGTGCATACAGCCAACAAGGGTCTGTCCATTGCAACTGTGTGTGTCTCGCTATCTATCTGTCTGCAAGTGTGTAACAGGTAGGTAATCATTCAGTTCCTATACATGTATTGACTTTCTTTTCTTGTCTTGCAGGTTTTTCCGGACCGCATGAACCCCTTCCTCCCTGATGGTGAATCTGTCCTTCAAGGGTCTGTGCATCTGCAACTGTGTGTGACTCGCTACTATCTGTCTGCAAGTGTGTAACAGGTAGGTAATCATTCAGTTTCTATACATGTATTGACTTTCTTTTTTGTGTTACAGGTTCTCAAGAAGTCCATCAACCTCTTCTTCTCCCTGAAGGTGTATCCTTCTAACAAATATATTTTCATCTGCAACTGTGTGTGGTTCGCAGTCCATCATTCTGCAACTCTGTAACAGGTAAGTGATCATTCAGTTTCTATACACGTATTGTCTTTTTGTTGTCTTACAGGCTTTCAGGACCAATGGCTCCCCCCTTCCTGATGGTGCATATAGCCAACAATGGTCTCTCCATTGCAACTGTGTGTGGCTAGCTATCAGTCTGCCTGCGAGTGTGTAACAGGTAGGTGATCATTCAGTTTCTATACATGTATTGACTTTTTTGTTTGTGTTACAGGTTCTCAAGAAGTCCATCCACCTCTTCTTCTCCCTGAAGGTGTATCCTTCTAACAAATATATTTCCATCTGCATCTGTGTTTGGTTCGCTGTCCATCATTCTGCAACTCTGTAACAGGTAAGTGATCATTCAGTTTCTATACATGTATTGCCTTTTTGTTGTCTTACAGGCTTTTCAGATAGTATGATCCCCTCCCTCCCTGATGGTGGATCTGTCCTTCAATGGTCTGTGCATCTGAAACTGTGTGTGACTCGCTACTTTCTGTCTGCAAGTGTGTAACAGGTAGGTGATCTTTTTGTTTTTATACATGTATTTCCTTTTCGTTGTCTTAGAGGCATTCAGGACCAATGGCTCCCCCCTTCCTGATGGTGCATACAGCGAACAAGGGTCTGTCCATTGCAACTTTATGTGTTGCTCGCTATCCATCTATCTGCAAGTGTGTAACAGGTAGGTAATCATTTAGTTTCTATACATGTATTGACTTTCTTTTTTTGTCTTACAGGTTTTTCGGATAGCACGACCACCTCCCTCCCTTCCTAATGGTGCATACAGCCAACAAGGGTCTGTCCATTGCAACTGTGTGTGTGGCTCGCTATCTATCTATCTGCAAGTGTGTAAAAGGTAGGTGAGCATTCAGTTTCTATACATGTATTGCCTTTCTTTTTTGTGTTACAGGTTCTCAAGAAGTCCGTCAACCTCTTCTTTTCCCTGAATGTGTATCCTTCTAACAACTATATTTTCATCTGCAACTGTGTCCGGTTCACTGTCCATCATTCTGCAACTCTGTAAGTGATCATTCAGTTTCTGTACATGAATTGTCTTTTTGTTTTACAGGCTTTCAGGACCAATGGCTCCCCCCTTCCTGATGGTGCATACAGCCAAGAAGAGTCTGTCCATTGCAACTGTGTTTGTGGCTCGCTATCTATCTATCTGCAAGTGTGTAAAAGGTAGGTGATCATTCAGTTTCTATACACGTATTGCATTTTTGTTGTCTTACAGGCTTTCAGTTCCAATGGCTCCCCCCTTCCTGATGGTGCATACAGCCAACAAAGGTCTGTCCATTGCAACTGTTTGTATGTGGCTCGCTATCAGTCTGTCTGCAAGTGTGTAACAGGTAGGTAATCATTCAGTTTCTATACATGTATTGACTTTCTTTTTTGTGTTACAGGTAATCAAGAAGTCCATCAACCTCTTTTTCTCCCTGAAGGTGTATCCTTCTAACAAATATATTTCCATCTGCAACTGTGTCCGGTTCGCTGTCCAACATTCTGCAACTCTGTAACAGGTAAGTGATCATTCAGTTTCTATACATGTATTGCCTTTTTGTTGTCTTACAGGTTTTTAGGACCAATGGCTCCCCCCTTCCTGATGGTGCATACAGCCAACAAGGGTCTGTCCATTGCAACTGTGTGTGTGGCTCGCTATCAATCTGTCTGCAGGTGTGTAACAGGTAGGTGATCATTCAGTTTCTATACATGTATTGACTTTCTTTTTTTGTCTTACAGGTTTTTTTGACAGTATGACCCCCCCCCCCATAGTGGATCTGTCCTTCAAGGGTCTGTGCATCTGCAACTGTGTGTGACTCGCTTCTATCTGTCTGCACGTGTGCAACAGTTTGGTGATTATTCAGTTTCTATACATGTATTGACTTTCTTTTTTTTGTCTTACAGGTTCTCAAGAAGTCCATCAACCTTTTCTTCTCCCTGAAGGTGTATCCTCCTAACAAATATATTTTTATCTGCAACTGTGTGGGTTTCGCTGTCCATCATTCTGCAACTCTGTAACAGGTAAGTGATCATTCAGTTTCTACAGATGAATTGTCTTTTTGTTGTCTTACAGGCTTTCAAGACCAGTGGTTCCCCCCTTCTTGATTGTGCATACAGCCAACAAGGGTCTGTCCATTGCAACTGTGTGTGTGGCTCGCTATCAATCTTCAAGTGTGTAACAGGTAGGTAATCATTCAGTTTCTATACATGTATTAACTTTCTTTTTTGTGTTACAGGTTTTTTTGACAGTAAGACCCCCCCCCCGATGGTGGATCTGTCCTTCAAGGGTCTGTGCATCTGCAACTGTGTGTGACTCGCTACTTTCTGTCTGCAAGTGTGTAACAGGTAGGTGATTTTTTTTAGTTTTTATACATGTATTGCCTTTTTGTTGTCTTACAGGCATTCAGGACCAATGGCTCCCCCCTTCCTAATGGTGCATACAGCGAACAAGGGTCTGTCCATTGCAACTTTGTGTGTTGCTCGCTATCTATCTGTCTGCAAGTGTGTAAAAGGTAGGTAATCATTTAGTTTCTATACATGTATTGACATTCTTTTTTTGTCTTGCAGGTTTTTCCAGACCGCATGAACCCCTCCCTCCCTGATGGTGTATCTGTCCTTCAAGGGTCTGTCCTTTGCAACTTTATGTGTCTCGCTATCAATCTGCCTGCGAGTGTGTAACAGTTAGGTAATCATTCAGTTTCTATACATGTATTAACTTTCTTTTTTGTGTTACAGGTTCTCAAGAAGTCCATCAACCTCTTCTTCTCCCTGAAGGTGTATCCTTCTAACAAATATATTTTCATCTGCGACTGTGTGTGGTTCGCAGTCCATCATTCTGCAACTCTGTAACAGGTAAGTGATCATTCAGTTTCTATACATGTATTGCCTTTTTGTTCTCTTACAGGTTTTTAGGACCAATGGCTCCCCCCTTTCTGATGGTGCATACAGCCAACAAGGGTCTGTCTATTGCAACTGTGTGTGTGGCTCGCTATCAATCTTCAAGTGTGTAACAGGTAGGTGATTATTCAGTTTCTATACATGTATTGACTTTCTTTTTTGTGTTACAGGTTCTTAGGAAGTCCATCAACCTCTTCTTCTCCCTGAAGGTGTATCCTTCTAACAAATATATTTTCATCTGCGACTGTGTGTGGTTCGCAGTCCATCATTCTGCAACTCTGTAACAGGTAAGTGATCATTCAGTTTCTATACATGTATTGTCTTTTTGTTGTCTTACAGGCTTTCAGGACCAATGGCTCCCCCCTTCCCGATGGTGCATACAGCCAACAAGGGTCTGTCCATTGCAACTGTGTGTGTGGCTCGCTATCAATCTTCAAGTGTGTAACAGGTAGGTGATCATTTAGTTTCTATACATGTATTGACTTTCTTTTTTGTGTTACAGGTTCTCAAGAAGTCCATCAACCTCTTCTTCTCCCTGAAGGTGTATCCTTCTAACAAATATATTTTCATCTGCAACTGTGTGTGGTTCGCAGTCCATCATTCTGCAGCTCTGTAACAGGTAAGTGATCATTCAGTTTCTATACATGTATTTTCTTTTTGTTGTCTTACAGGCTTTCAGGACCAATGGCTCCCCCCTTCCCGATGGTGCATACAGCCAACAAGGGTCTGTCCATTGCAACTGTGTGTGTCTCGCTATCTATCTGTCTGCAAATGTGTAACAGGTAGGTAATCTTTCAGCTCCTATACATGTATTGACTTTCTTTTCTTGTCTTGCAGGTTTTTCCGGACCGCATGAACCCCTCCCTCCCTGATGGTGAATCTGTCCTTCAAGGGTCTGTGCATCTGCAACTGTGTGTGACTCGCTAAGATCTGTCTGCAAGTGTGTAACAGGTAGGTAATCATTCAGTTTGTATACATGTATTGACTTTCTTTTTTGTGTTACAGGTACTGAAGACGTCCATCAACCTCTTCTTCTCCCTGAAGGTGTATCCTTCTAACAAATATATTTTCATCTGCAACTGTGTGTGGTTTGCTGTCCATCATTCTGCAACTTTGTAACAGGTAAGTGATCATTCAGTTTCTATACATGTATTGCCTTTTTTTTGTCTTACAGGCTTTCAAGACCAATGGCTCCCCTCTTCCTGATGGTGCATACAGCGAACAAGGGTCTGTCCATTGCAACTATATGTGTGGCTCGCTATCTATTTGTCTGCAAGTGTGTAACAGGTAGTTAATCATTTAGTTTCTATACATGTATAAACTTTCTTTTTTTGTCTTGCAGGATTTTATGGACCGCATGAACCCCTCCCTCCCTGATGGTGAATCTGTCTTTCAAGGGTCTGTGCATCTGCAACTGTGTGTGGTTCGCTGTCCATCATTCTGCAACTCTGTAACAGGTAGGTGATCATTCAGTTTCTGTACATGTATTGACTTTTCTTTTTTTGTCTTACAGGCTTTCAGGACCAATGGCTCCCCCCTTCCTGAAGGTGCATACCGCCAACAAGAGTCTGTCCATTGCAACTGTGTGTGTGGCTTGCTATCTATCTGTCTGCAAGTGTGTAACAAGTAGGTGATCATTCAGTTTCTATACATGTATTGACTTTCTTTTTTTGTCTTACAGGTTTTTCCGGACCGCATGACCCCCTCCCTCTCTGATGGTGAATCTGTCCTTCAAGGGTCTGTGCTTCTGCAACTGTGTGTGACTTGCTACTTTCTGTCTGCACATGTGTAACAGGTTGGTGATCATTCAGTTTGTATACATGTATTGACTTTCTTTTTTTTTCCTACAGGTTCTCAAGAAGTCCATCAACCTCTTCTTCTCCCTGAAGGTGTATTCTTCTAACAAATATATTTTCATCTGCAACTGTGTGTGGTTCGCTCTCCATCATTCTGCAACTCTGTAACAGGTAAGTCATCATTCAGTTTCTATACATGTATTGCCTTTTTTTGTCTTACAGGCTTTCAGGACCAATGGCTCCCTGCTTCCTGATGGTGCATACAGCCAACAAGGGTCTGTCCATTGCAACTGTGTGTGTCTCGCTATCTATCTGTCTGCAAGTGTGTAACAGGTAGGTAATCATTCAGTTCCTATACATGTATTGACTTTCTTTTCTTGTCTTGCAGGTTTTTCCGGACCGCATGAACCCCTTCCTCCCTGATGGTGAATCTGTCCTTCAAGGGTCTGTGCATCTGCAACTGTGTGTGACTCGCTACTATCTGTCTGCAAGTGTGTAACAGGTAGGTAATCATTCAGTTTCTATACATGTATTAACTTGCTTTTTTGTGTTACAGGTACTCAAGAAGTCCATCAACCACTTTTTCTCCCTGAAGGTGTATCCTTCTAACAAATATATTTCCATCTGCAACTGTGTCCGGTTCGCTGTCCAACATTCTGCAACTCTGTAACAGGTAAGTGATCATTCAGTTTCCATACATGTATTGCCTTTTTGTTGTCTTACAGGTTCTTAGGACCAATGGCTCCCCTCTTCCTGATGGTGCATACAGCCAACAAGGGTCTGTCCATTGCAACTGTGTGTGTGGCTCGCTATCAATCTTCAAGTGTGTAACAGATAGGTGATCATTCAGTTTCTATACATGTATTGACTTTCTTTTTTGTGTTACAGGTTCTCAAGAAGTCCATCAACCTCTTCTTCTCCCTGAAGGTGTATCCTTCTAACAAATATATTTTCATCTGCAACTGTGTGTGGTTCGCTGTCCATCATTCTGCAACTCTGTAACAGGTAAGTCATCATTCAGTTTCTATACATGTATTGCCTTTTTTTGTCTTACAGGCTTTCAGGACCAATGGCTCCCTGCTTCCTGATGGTGCATACAGCCAACAAGGGTCTGTCCATTGCAACTGTGTGTGTCTCGCTATCTATCTGTCTGCAAGTGTGTAACAGGTAGGTAATCATTCAGTTCCTATACATGTATTGACTTTCTTTTCTTGTCTTGCAGGTTTTTCCGGACCGCATGAACCCCTTCCTCCCTGATGGTGAATCTGTCCTTCAAGGGTCTGTGCATCTGCAACTGTGTGTGACTCGCTACTATCTGTCTGCAAGTGTGTAACAGGTAGGTAATCATTCAGTTTCTATACATGTATTAACTTTCTTTTTTGTGTTACAGGTACTCAAGAAGTCCATCAACCACTTTTTCTCCCTGAAGGTGTATCCTTCTAACAAATATATTTTCATCTGCAACTGTGTGTGGTTCGCTGTCCATCATTCTGCAACTCTGTAACAGGCAAGTGATTATTCAGTTTCTTTACATGTATTGCCTTTTTGTTGTCTTACAGGCTTTCAGGACCAATGGCTCCCCCCTTTGTGATGGTGCATTCAGCCAACAAGGGTCTGTCCATTGCAATTGTGTGTGTGGCTCGCTACTATCTTTCTGCAAGTGTGTAACAGGTAGGAAATCATTCAGTTTCTATACATGTATTGACTTTCTTTTTTGTGTTACAGGTTCTCAAGAAGTCCATCTACCTCTTCTTCTCCCTGAAGGTGTATCCTTCTAACAAATATATTTTCATCTGCAACTGTGTGTGGTTCGCTGTCCATCATTCTGCAACTCTGTAACAGGCAAGTGATTATTCAGTTTCTATACATGTATTGCCTTTTTGTTGTCTTACAGGTTCTTAGGACCAATGGCTCCCCTCTTCCTGATGGTGCATACAGCCAACAAGGGTCTGTCCATTGCAACTGTGTGTGTGGCTCGCTATCAATCTTCAAGTGTGTAACAGATAGGTGATCATTCAGTTTCTATACATGTATTGACTTTCTTTTTTGTGTTACAGGTTCTCAAGAAGTCCATCAACCTCTTCTTCTCCCTGAAGGTGTATCCTTCTAACAAATATATTTTCATCTGCAACTGTGTGTGGTTTGCTGTCCATCATTCTGCAACTCTGTAACAGGCAAGTGATTATTCAGTTTCTTTACATGTATTGCCTTTTTGTTGTCTTACAGGCTTTCAGGACCAATGGCTCCCCCCTTTGTGATGGTGCATTCAGCCAACAAGGGTCTGTCCATTGCAATTGTGTGTGTGGCTCGCTACTATCTTTCTGCAAGTGTGTAACAGGTAGGAAATCATTCAGTTTCTATACATGTATTG
Source organism: Salminus brasiliensis (assembly GCF_030463535.1). NCBI lineage: Eukaryota > Metazoa > Chordata > Actinopteri > Characiformes > Bryconidae > Salminus > Salminus brasiliensis. The sequence goes on from NC_132887.1 coordinate 28,300,409, forward strand.
ACTTTCTTTTTTGTGTTACAGGTTCTCAAGAAGTCCATCTACCTCTTCTTCTCCCTGAAGGTGTATCCTTCTAACAAATATATTTTCATCTGCAACTGTGTGTGGTTCGCTGTCCATCATTCTGCAACTCTGTAACAGGCAAGTGATTATTCAGTTTCTATACATGAATTGTCTTTTTGTTGTCTTACAGGCTTTCAGGACCAATGGCTCCCCGCTTCCTGATGGTGCATACAGCCAAGAAGGGTCTGTCCATTGCAACTGTGTGTGTGGCTTGCTATCTATCTGTCTGCAAGTGTGTAACAGGTAGGTGATCATTCAGTTTCTATACATGTATTGACTTTCTTTTTTTTGTCTCACAGGTTTTTTGGATAGCATGACCGCCTCCCTCCCTTCCTGATGATGGATCTGTCCTTCAAGGGTCTGTGCATCTGCAACTGTGTGTGACTCGATACTATCTTTCTGCAGGTGTGTAACTGGTTGGTGATCATTCAGTTTCTATACATGTATTGACTTTCTTTTTTGTGTTACAGGTTCTCAAGAAGTCCAACAACCTCTTGTTCTCACTGAAGGTGTATCCTTCTAACAAATATATTTTCATCTGCAACTGTGTGTGGTTCGCTGTCCATCATTCTGCAACTCTGTAAGTGATCATTCAGTTTCTATACATATATTGCCTTTTTGATGTATTACAGTTTTACAGGACCAATGGCTCCCCCACTTACTGATGATTCATACAGCCAACAAGGGTCTGTCCACTGCAAATGTGTGTGGCTCGCTATCAATCTTTCTGCAAATGTGTAACAGGTTGGTGATCATTCAGTTTGTATACATGTATTGACTTTCTTTTTTTTTCCTACAGGTTCTCAAGAAGTCCATCAACCTCTTCTTCTCCCTGAAGGTGTATCCTTCTAACAAATATATTTTCATCTGCAACTGTGTGTGGTTCGCTGTCCATCATTCTGCAACTCTGTAACAGGCAAGTCATTATTCAGTTTCTATACATGTATTGCCTTTTTTTTGTCTTACAGGCTTTCAGGACCAATGGCTCTCCGCTTCCTGATGGTGCATACAGCCAAGAAGGGTCTGTCCATTGCAACTGTGTGTGTGGCTTGCTATCTATCTGTCTGCAAGTGTGTAACAGGTAGGTGATCATTCAGTTTCTATACATGTATTGACTTTCTTTTTTTTGTCTCACAGGTTTTTCGGATAGCATGACCGCCTCCCTCCCTTCCTGATGATGGATCTGTCCTTCAAGGGTCTGTGCATCTGCAACTGTGTGTGACTCGATACTATCTTTCTGCAGGTGTGTAACTGTTTGGTGATCATTCAGTTTCTATACATGTATTGACTTTCTTTTTTGTGTTACAGGTTCTCAAGAAGTCCAACAACCTCTTGTTCTCACTGAAGGTGTATCCTTCTAACAAATATATTTTCATCTGCAACTGTGTGTGGTTCGCTGTCCATCATTCTGCAACTCTGTAAGTGATCATTCAGTTTCTATACATATATTGCCTTTTTGATGTATTACAGGCTTACAGGACCAATGGCTCCCCCCCTTACTGATGATTCATACAGCCAACAAGGGTCTGTCCACTGCAAATGTGTGTGGCTCGCTATCAATCTTTCTGCAAATGTGTAACAGGTTGGTGATCATTCAGTTTGTATACATGTATTGACTTTCTTTTTTTTTCCTACAGGTTCTCAAGAAGTCCATCAACCTCTTCTTCTCCCTGAAGGTGTATCCTTCTAACAAATATATTTTCATCTGCAACTGTGTGTGGTTCGCTGTCCATCATTCTGCAACTCTGTAACAGGTAAGTCATCATTCAGTTTCTATACATGTATTGCCTTTTTTTGTCTTACAGGCTTTCAGGACCAATGGCTCCCCGCTTCCTGATGGTGCATACAGCCAAGAAGGGTCTGTCCATTGCAACTGTGTGTGTGGCTTGCTATCTATCTGTCTGCAAGTGTGTAACAGGTAGGTGATCATTCAGTTTCTATACATGTATTGACTTTCTTTTTTTGTCTTACAGGTTTTTCCGGACCGCATGACCCCCTCCCTCTCTGATGGTGAATCTGTCCTTCAAGGGTCTGTGCTTCTGCAACTGTGTGTGACTTGCTACTTTCTGTCTGCACATGTGTAACAGGTTGGTGATCATTCAGTTTGTATACATGTATTGACTTTCTTTTTTTTTCCTACAGGTTCTCAAGAAGTCCATCAACCTCTTCTTCTCCCTGAAGGTGTATCCTTCTAACAAATATATTTTCATCTGCAACTGTGTGTGGTTCGCTGTCCATCATTCTGCAACTCTGTAACAGGTAAGTCATCATTCAGTTTCTATACATGTATTGCCTTTTTTTGTCTTACAGGCTTTCAGGACCAATGGCTCCCTGCTTCCTGATGGTGCATACAGCCAACAAGAGTCTGTCCATTGCAACTGTGTGTGTCTTGCTATCTATCTGTCTGCAAGTGTGTAACAGGTAGGTAATCATTCAGTTCCTATACATGTATTGACTTTCTTTTCTTGTCTTGCAGGTTTTTCCGGACCGCATGAACCCCTTCCTCCCTGATGGTGAATCTGTCCTTCAAGGGTCTGTGCATCTGCAACTGTGTGTGACTCGCTACTATCTGTCTGCAAGTGTGTAACAGGTAGGTAATCATTCAGTTTCTATACATGTATTAACTTTCTTTTTTGTGTTACAGTTACTCAAGAAGTCCATCAACCACTTTTTCTCCCTGAAGGTGTATCCTTCTAACAAATATATTTCCATCTGCAACTGTGTCCGGTTCGCTGTCCAACATTCTGCAACTCTGTAACAGGTAAGTGATCATTCAGTTTCTATACATGTATTGCCTTTTTGTTGTCTTACAGGTTTTTAGGGCCAATGGCTCCCCTCTTCCTGATGGTGCATGCAGCCAACAAGGGTCTGTCCATTGCAACTGTGTGTGTGGCTCGCTATCAATCTTCAAGTGTGTAACAGATAGGTGATCATTCAGTTTCTATACATGTATTGACTTTCTTTTTTGTGTTACAGGTTCTCAAGAAGTCCATCAACCTCTTCTTCTCCCTGAAGGTGTATCCTTCTAACAAATATATTTTCATCTGCAACTGTGTGTGGTTCGCTGTCCATCATTCTGCAACTCTGTAACAGGCAAGTGATTATTCAGTTTCTTTACATGTATTGCCTTTTTGTTGTCTTACAGGCTTTCAGGACCAATGGCTCCCCCCTTTTTGATGGTGCATTCAGCCAACAAGGGTCTGTCCATTGCAATTGTGTGTGTGGCTCGCTACTATTTTTCTGCAAGTGTGTAACAGGTAGGAAATCATTCAGTTTCTATACATGTATTGACTTTCTTTTTTGTGTTACAGGTTCTCAAGAAGTACATCAACCTCTTCTTCTCCCTGAAGGTGTATCCTTCTAACAAATATATTTTCATCTGCAACTGTGTGTGGTTCGCTGTCCATCATTCTGCAACTCTGTAACAGGTAAGTGATCATTCAGTTTCTATACATGTATTGCCTTTTTGTTGTCTTACAGGCTTTCAGGACCAATGGCTCCCCCCTTCCCGATGGTGCATACATCCAACAAGAGTCTGTCCATTGCAACTGTGTGTGTCTCGCTATCTATCTGTCTGCAAGTGTGTAACAGGTAGGAAATCATTCAGTTTCTATACATGTATTGACTTTCTTTTTTGTGTTACAGGTTCTCAAGAAGTCCATCAACCTCTTCTTCTCCCTGAAGGTGTATCCTTCTAACAAATATATTTTCATCTGCAACTGTGTGTGGTTCGCAGTCCATCATTCTGCAACTCTGTAACAGGTAAGTGATCATTCAGTTTCTATACACGTATTGTCTTTTTGTTGTCTTACAGGCTTTCAGGACCAATGGCTCCCCCCTTCCCGATGGTGCATACAGCCAAGAAGGGTCTGTCCATTGCAACTGTGTGTGTCTCGCTATCTATCTGTCTGCAAGTGTGTAACAGGTAGGTAATCTTTCAGTTCCTATACATGCATTGACTTTCTTTTCTTGTCTTGCAGGTTTTTCCGGACCGCATGAACCCCTCCCTCCCTGATGGTGAATCTGTCCTTCAAGGGTCTGTGCATCTGCAACTGTGTGTGACTCGCTAAGATCTGTCTGCAAGTGTGTAACAGGTAGGTAATCATTCAGTTTGTATACATGTATTGACTTTCTTTTTTGTGTTACAGGTACTGAAGACGTCCATCAACCTCTTCTTCTCCCTGAAGGTGTATCCTTCTAACAAATATATTTTCATCTCCAACTGTGTGTGGTTCGCTGTCCATCATTCTGCAACTTTGTAACAGGTAAGTGATCATTCAGTTTCTATACATGTATTGCCTTTTTTTTGTCTTACAGGCTTTCAAGACCAATGGCTCCCCTCTTCCTGATGGTGCATACAGCGAACAAGGGTCTGTCCATTGAAACTGTGTGTGTGGCTCGCTATCTATTTGTCTGCAAGTGTGTAACAGGTAGTTAATCATTTAGTTTCTATACATGTATAAACTTTCTTTTTTTGTCTTGCAGGATTTTATGGACCGCATGAACCCCTCCCTCCCTGATGGTGAATCTGTCTTTCAAGGGTCTGTGCATCTGCAACTGTGTGTGGTTCGCTGTCCATCATTCTGCAACTCTGTAACAGGTAAATGATCATTCAGTTTCTATACATGTATTGCCTTTTTGTTGTCTTACAGGCTTTCAGGACCAATGGCTCCCCCCTTCCCGATGGTGCATACATCCAACAAGGGTCTGTCCATTGCAACTGTGTGTGTCTCGCTATCTATCTGTCTGCAAGTGTGTAACAGGTAGGTAATCATTCAGTTCCTATACATGTATTGACTTTCTTTTCTTGTCTTGCAGGTTTTTCCGGACCGCATGAACCCCTTCCTCCCTGATGGTGAATCTGTCTTTCAAGGGTCTGTGCGTCTGCAACTGTGTGTGACTCGCTACTATCTGTCTGCAAGTGTGTAACAGGTAGGTAATCATTCAGTTTCTATACATGTATTAACTTTCTTTTTTGTGTTACAGGTACTCAAGAAGTCCATCAACCACTTTTTCTCCCTGAAGGTGTATCCTTCTAACAAATATATTTCCATCTGCAACTGTGTCCGGTTCGCTGTCCAACATTCTGCAACTCTGTAACAGGTAAGTGATCATTCAGTTTCTATACATGTATTGCCTTTTTGTTGTCTTACAGGCTTTCAGGACCAATGGCTCCCCCCTTCGTGATGGTGCATTCAGCCAACAAGGGTCTGTCCATTGCAATTGTGTGTGTGGCTCGCTACTATCTTTCTGCAAGTGTGTAAAAGGTAGGAAATCATTCAGTTTCTATACATGTATTGACTTTCTTTTTTGTGTTACAGGTACTCAAGAAGTCCATCTACCTCTTCTTCTCCCTGAAGGTGTATCCTTCTAACAAATATATTTTCATCTGCAACTGTGTGTGGTTCGCTGTCCATCATTCTGCAACTCTGTAACAGGCAAGTGATTATTCAGTTTCTATACATGTATTGCCTTTTTGATGTATTACAGGCTTACAGGACCAATGGCTCCCCCCCTTACTGATGATTCATACAGCCAACAAGTGTCTGTCCACTGCAAATGTGTGTGGCTCGCTATCAATCTTTCTGCAAATGTGTAACAGGTAGGTGATCATTCAGTTTCTGTACATGTATTGACTTTTCTTTTTTTGTCTTACAGACTTTCAGGACCAATGGCTCCTCCCTTCCTGAAGGTGCATACCGCCAACAAGAGTCTGTCCATTGCAACTGTGTGTGTGGCTTGCTATCTATCTGTCTGCAAGTGTGTAACAAGTAGGTGATCATTCAGTTTCTATACATGTATTGACTTTCTTTTTTTGTCTTACAGGTTTTTCCGGACCGCATGACCCCCTCCCTCTCTGATGGTGAATCTGTCCTTCAAGGGTCTGTGCTTCTGCAACTGTGTGTGACTTGCTACTTTCTGTCTGCACATGTGTAACAGGTTGGTGATCATTCAGTTTGTATACATGTATTGACTTTCTTTTTTTTTCCTACAGGTTCTCAAGAAGTCCATCAACCTCTTCTTCTCCCTGAAGGTGTATCCTTCTAACAAATATATTTTCATCTGCAACTGTGTGTGGTTCGCTGTCCATCATTCTGCAACTCTGTAACAGGTAAGTCATCATTCAGTTTCTATACATGTATTGCCTTTTTTTGTCTTACAGGCTTTCAGGACCAATGGCTCCCTGCTTCCTGATGGTGCATACAGCCAACAAGGGTCTGTCCATTGCAACTGTGTGTGTCTCGCTATCTATCTGTCTGCAAGTGTGTAACAGGTAGGTAATCATTCAGTTCCTATACATGTATTGACTTTCTTTTCTTGTCTTGCAGGTTTTTCCGGACCGCATGAACCCCTTCCTCCCTGATGGTGAATCTGTCCTTCAAGGGTCTGTGCATCTGCAACTGTGTGTGACTCGCTACTATCTGTCTGCAAGTGTGTAACAGGTAGGTAATCATTCAGTTTCTATACATGTATTAACTTGCTTTTTTGTGTTACAGGTACTCAAGAAGTCCATCAACCACTTTTTCTCCCTGAAGGTGTATCCTTCTAACAAATATATTTCCATCTGCAACTGTGTCCGGTTCGCTGTCCAACATTCTGCAACTCTGTAACAGGTAAGTGATCATTCAGTTTCTATACATGTATTGCCTTTTTGTTGTCTTACAGGTTTTTAGGGCCAATGGCTCCCCTCTTCCTGATGGTGCATACAGCCAACAAGGGTCTGTCCATTGCAACTGTGTGTGTGGCTCGCTATCAATCTTCAAGTGTGTAACAGATAGGTGATCATTCAGTTTCTATACATGTATTGACTTTCTTTTTTGTGTTACAGGTTCTCAAGAAGTCCATCAACCTCTTCTTCTCCCTGAAGGTGTATCCTTCTAACAAATATATTTTCATCTGCAACTGTGTGTGGTTCGCTGTCCATCATTCTGCAACTCTGTAACAGGTAAGTGATCATTCAGTTTCTATACACGTATTGTCTTTTTGTTGTCTTACAGGCTTTCAGGACCAATGGCTCCCCCCTTCCCGATGGTGCATACAGCCAACAAGGGTCTGTCCATTGCAACTGTGTGTGTCTCGCTATCTATCTGTCTGCAAGTGTGTAACAGGTAGGTAATCTTTCAGTTCCTATACATGTATTGACTTTCTTTTCTTGTCTTGCAGGTTTTTCCGGACCGCATGAACCCCTCCCTCCCTGATGGTGAATCTGTCCTTCAAGGGTCTGTGCATCTGCAACTGTGTGTGACTCGCTAAGATCTGTCTGCAAGTGTGTAACAGGTAGGTAATCATTCAGTTTGTATACATGTATTGACTTTCTTTTTTGTGTTACAGGTACTGAAGACGTCCATCAACCTCTTCTTCTCCCTGAAGGTGTATCCTTCTAACAAATATATTTTCATCTGCAACTGTGTGTGGTTCGCTGTCCATCATTCTGCAACTCTGTAACAGGTAAGTGATCATTCAGTTTCTATACATGTATTGCCTTTTTGTTGTCTTACAGGCTTTCAGGACCAATGGCTCCCCCCTTCCCGATGGTGCATACATCCAACAAGGGTCTGTCCATTGCAACTGTGTGTGTCTCGCTATCTATCTGTCTGCAAGTGTGTAACAGGTAGGAAATCATTCAGTTTCTATACATGTATTGACTTTCTTTTTTGTGTTACAGGTTCTCAAGAAGTCCATCAACCTCTTCTTCTCCCTGAAGGTGTATCCTTCTAACAAATATATTTCCATCTGCAATTGTGTCCGGTTCGCTGTCCAACATTCTGCAACTCTGTAACAGGTAAATGATCATTCAGTTTCTATACATGTATTGCCTTTTTGTTGTCTTACAGGCTTTCAGGACCAATGGCTCCCCCCTTCCCGATGGTGCATACATCCAACAAGGGTCTGTCCATTGCAACTGTGTGTGTCTCGCTATCTATCTGTCTGCAAGTGTGTAACAGGTAGGAAATCATTCAGTTTCTATACATGTATTGACTTTCTTTTTTGTGTTACAGGTTCTCAAGAAGTCCATCAACCACTTTTTCTCCCTGAAGGTGTATCCTTCTAACAAATATATTTCCATCTGCAACTGTGTCCGGTTCGCTGTCCAACATTCTGCAACTCTGTAACAGGTAAATGATCATTCAGTTTCTATACATGTATTGCCTTTTTGTTGTCTTACAGGTTTTTAGGGCCAATGGCTCCCCTCTTCCTGATGGTGCATACAGCGAACAAGGGTCTGTCCATTGAAACTGTGTGTGTGGCTCGCTATCTATTTGTCTGCAAGTGTGTAACAGGTAGTTAATCATTTAGTTTCTATACATGTATAAACTTTCTTTTTTTGTCTTGCAGGATTTTATGGACCGCATGAACCCCTCCCTCCCTGATGGTGAATCTGTCTTTCAAGGGTCTGTGCATCTGCAACTGTGTGTGGTTCGCTGTCCATCATTCTGCAACTCTGTAACAGGTAAATGATCATTCAGTTTCTATACATGTATTGCCTTTTTGTTGTCTTACAGGCTTTCAGGACCAATGGCTCCCCCCTTCCCGATGGTGCATACATCCAACAAGGGTCTGTCCATTGCAACTGTGTGTGTCTCGATATCTATCTGTCTGCAAGTGTGTAACAGGTAGGTAATCATTCAGTTCCTATACATGTATTGACTTTCTTTTCTTGTCTTGCAGGTTTTTCCGGACCGCATGAACCCCTTCCTCCCTGATGGTGAATCTGTCCTTCAAGGGTCTGTGCATCTGCAACTGTGTGTGACTCGCTACTATCTGTCTGCAAGTGTGTAACAGGTAGGTAATCATTCAGTTTCTATACATGTATTAACTTTCTTTTTTGTGTTACAGGTACTCAAGAAGTCCATCAACCACTTTTTCTCCCTGAAGGTGTATCCTTCTAACAAATATATTTCCATCTGCAACTGTGTCCGGTTCGCTGTCCAACATTCTGCAACTCTGTAACAGGTAAGTGATCATTCAGTTTCTATACATGTATTGCCTTTTTGTTGTCTTACAGGTTCTTAGGACCAATGGCTCCCCTCTTCCTGATGGTGCATACAGCCAACAAGGGTCTGTCCATTGCAACTGTGTGTTTGGCTCGCTATCAATCTTCAAGTGTGTAACAGATAGGTGATCATTCAGTTTCTATACATGTATTGACTTTCTTTTTTGTGTTACAGGTTCTCAAGAAGTCCATCAACCTCTTCTTCTCCCTGAAGGTGTATCCTTCTAACAAATATATTTTCATCTGCAACTGTGTGTGGTTCGTTGTCCATCATTCTGCAACTCTGTAACAGGCAAGTGATTATTCAGTTTCTTTACATGTATTGCCTTTTTGTTGTCTTACAGGCTTTCAGGACCAATGGCTCCCCCATTTGTGATGGTGCATTCAGCCAACAAGGGTCTGTCCATTGCAATTGTGTGTGTGGCTCGCTACTATTTTTCTGCAAGTGTGTAACAGGTAGGAAATCATTCAGTTTCTATACATGTATTGACTTTCTTTTTTGTGTTACAGGTACTCAAGAAGTCCATCTACCTCTTCTTCTCCCTGAAGGTGTATCCTTCTAACAAATATATTTTCATCTGCAACTGTGTGTGGTTCGCTGCCCATCATTCTGCAACTCTGTAACAGGCAAGTGATTATTCAGTTTCTATACATGTATTGCCTTTTTTTTGTCTTACAGGCTTTCAGGACCAATGGCTCCCCGCTTCCTGATGGTGCATACAGCCAAGAAGGGTCTGTCCATTGCAACTGTGTGTGTGGCTTGCTATCTATCTGTCTGCAAGTGTGTAACAGGTAGGTGATCATTCAGTTTCTATACATGTATTGACTTTCTTTTTTTTGTCTCACAGGTTTTTCGGATAGCATGACCGCCTCCCTCCCTTCCTGATGATGGATCTGTCCTTCAAGGGTCTGTGCATCTGCAACTGTGTGTGACTCGATACCATCTTTCTGCAGGTGTGTAACTGGTTGGTTATCATTCAGTTTCTATACATGTATTGACTTTCTTTTTTGTGTTACAGGTTCGCAAGAAGTCCAACAACCTCTTCTTCTCCCTGAAGGTGTGTCCTTCTAACAAATATATTTTCATCTGCAACTGTGTGTGGTTCGTTGTCCATCATTCTGCAACTCTGTAACAGGCAAGTGATTATTCAGTTTCTTTACATGTATTGCCTTTTTGTTGTCTTACAGGCTTTCAGGACCAATGGCTCCCCCCTTTGTGATGGTGCATTCAGCCAACAAGGGTCTGTCCATTGCAATTGTGGTTGTGGCTCGCTACTATCTGTCTGCAAGTGTGTAACAGGTGGGTAATCATTCAGTTTCTATACATGTATTAACTTTCTTTTTTGTGTTACAGGTACTCAAGAAGTACATCAACCACTTTTTCTCCCTGAAGGTGTATCCTTCTAACAAATATATTTCCATCTGCAACTGTGTCCGGTTCGCTGTCCAACATTCTGCAACTCTGTAACAGGTAAATGATCATTCAGTTTCTATACATGTATTGCCTTTTTGTTGTCTTACAGGTTTTTAGGGCCAATGGCTCCCCTCTTCCTGATGGTGCATACAGCCAACAAGGGTCTGTCCATTGCAACTGTGTGTGTGGCTCGCTATCAATCTTCAAGTGTGTAACAGATAGGTGATCATTCAGTTTCTATACATGTATTGACTTTCTTTTTTGTGTTACAGGTTCTCAAGAAGTCCATCAACCTCTTCTTCTCCCTGAAGGTGTATCCTTCTAACAAATATATTTTCATCTGCAACTGTGTGTGGTTCGCTGTCCATCATTCTGCAACTCTGTAACAGGTAAGTGATCATTCAGTTTCTATACATGTATTGCCTTTTTGTTGTCTTACAGGCTTTCAGGACCAATGGCTCCCCCCTTCCCAATGGTGCATACATCCAACAAGGGTCTGTCCATTGCAACTGTGTGTGTCTCGCTATCTATCTGTCTGCAAGTGTGTAACAGGTAGGAAATCATTCAGTTTCTATACATGTATTGACTTTCTTTTTTGTGTTACAGGTTCTCAAGAAGTCCATCAACCTCTTCTTCTCCCTGAAGGTGTATCCTTCTAACAAATATATTTTCATCTGCAACTGTGTGTGGTTCGCTGTCCATCATTCTGCAACTCTGTAAGTGATCATTCAGTTTCTATACATATATTGCCTTTTTGATGTATTACAGGCTTACAGGACCAATGGCTCCCCCCCCTTACTGATGATTCATACAGCCAACAAGGGTCTGTCCACTGCAAATGTGTGTGGCTCGCTATCAATCTTTCTGCAAATGTGTAACAGGTTGGTGATCATTCAGTTTGTATACATGTATTGACTTTCTTTTTTGTGTTACAGGTTCTCAAGAAGTCCATCAACCTCTTCTTCTCCCTGAAGGTGTATCCTTCTAACAAATATATTTTCATCTGCAACTGTGTGTGGTTCGTTGTCCATCATTCTGCAACTCTGTAACAGGCAAGTGATTATTCAGTTTCTTTACATGTATTGCCTTTTTGTTGTCTTACAGGCTTTCAGGACCAATGGCTCCCCCCTTTGTGATGGTGCATTCAGCCAACAAGGGTCTGTCCATTGCAATTGTGTGTGTGGCTCGCTACTATTTTTCTGCAAGTGTGTAACAGGTAGGAAATCATTCAGTTTCTATACATGTATTGACTTTCTTTTTTGTGTTACAGGTACTCAAGAAGTCCATCTACCTCTTCTTCTCCCTGAAGGTGTATCCTTCTAACAAATATATTTTCATCTGCAACTGTGTGTGGTTCGCTGCCCATCATTCTGCAACTCTGTAACAGGCAAGTGATTATTCAGTTTCTATACATGTATTGCCTTTTTTTTGTCTTACAGGCTTTCAGGACCAATGGCTCCCCGCTTCCTGATGGTGCATACAGCCAAGAAGGGTCTGTCCATTGCAACTGTGTGTGTGGCTTGCTATCTATCTGTCTGCAAGTGTGTAACAGGTAGGTGATCATTCAGTTTCTATACATGTATTGACTTTCTTTTTTTTGTCTCACAGGTTTTTCGGATAGCATGACCGCCTCCCTCCCTTCCTGATGATGGATCTGTCCTTCAAGGGTCTGTGCATCTGCAACTGTGTGTGACTCGATACCATCTTTCTGCAGGTGTGTAACTGGTTGGTTATCATTCAGTTTCTATACATGTATTGACTTTCTTTTTTGTGTTACAGGTTCTCAAGAAGTCCAACAACCTCTTCTTCTCCCTGAAGGTGTATCCTTCTAACAAATATATTTTCATCTGCAACTGTGTGTGGTTCGTTGTCCATCATTCTGCAACTCTGTAACAGGCAAGTGATTATTCAGTTTCTTTACATGTATTGCCTTTTTGTTGTCTTACAGGCTTTCAGGACCAATGGCTCCCCCCTTTGTGATGGTGCATTCAGCCAACAAGGGTCTGTCCATTGCAATTGTGTGTGTGGCTCGCTACTATCTGTCTGCAAGTGTGTAACAGGTGGGTAATCATTCAGTTTCTATACATGTATTAACTTTCTTTTTTGTGTTACAGGTACTCAAGAAGTACATCAACCACTTTTTCTCCCTGAAGGTGTATCCTTCTAACAAATATATTTCCATCTGCAACTGTGTCCGGTTCGCTGTCCAACATTCTGCAACTCTGTAACAGGTAAATGATCATTCAGTTTCTATACATGTATTGCCTTTTTGTTGTCTTACAGGTTTTTAGGGCCAATGGCTCCCCTCTTCCTGATGGTGCATACAGCCAACAAGGGTCTGTCCATTGCAACTGTGTGTGTGGCTCGCTATCAATCTTCAAGTGTGTAACAGATAGGTGATCATTCAGTTTCTATACATGTATTGACTTTCTTTTTTGTGTTACAGGTTCTCAAGAAGTCCATCAACCTCTTCTTCTCCCTGAAGGTGTATCCTTCTAACAAATATATTTTCATCTGCAACTGTGTGTGGTTCGCTGTCCATCATTCTGCAACTCTGTAACAGTTAAGTGATCATTCAGTTTCTATACATGTATTGCCTTTTTGTTGTCTTACAGGCTTTCAGGACCAATGGCTCCCCCCTTCCCAATGGTGCATACATCCAACAAGGGTCTGTCCATTGCAACTGTGTGTGTCTCGCTATCTATCTGTCTGCAAGTGTGTAACAGGTAGGAAATCATTCAGTTTCTATACATGTATTGACTTTCTTTTTTGTGTTACAGGTTCTCAAGAAGTCCATCAACCTCTTCTTCTCCCTGAAGGTGTATCCTTCTAACAAATATATTTTCATCTGCAACTGTGTGTGGTTCGCTGTCCATCATTCTGCAACTCTGTAAGTGATCATTCAGTTTCTATACATATATTGCCTTTTTGATGTATTACAGGCTTACAGGACCAATGGCTCCCCCCCCTTACTGATGATTCATACAGCCAACAAGGGTCTGTCCACTGCAAATGTGTGTGGCTCGCTATCAATCTTTCTGCAAATGTGTAACAGGTTGGTGATCATTCAGTTTGTATACATGTATTGACTTTCTTTTTTTTTCCTACAGGTTCTCAAGAAGTCCATCAACCTCTTCTTCTCCCTGAAGGTGTATCCTTCTAACAAATATATTTTCATCTGCAACTGTGTGTGGTTCGCTGTCCATCATTCTGCAACTCTGTAACAGGTAAGTGATCATTCAGTTTCTATTCATGTATTGCCTTTTTGTTGTCTTACAGGTTTTTAGGGCCAATGGCTCCCCTCTTCCTGATGGTGCATACAGCCAACAAGGGTCTGTCCATTGCAACTGTGTGTGTGGCTCGCTATCAATCTTCAAGTGTGTAACAGATAGGTGATCATTCAGTTTCTATACATGTATTGACTTTCTTTTTTGTGTTACAGGTTCTCAAGAAGTCCATCAACCTCTTCTTCTCCCTGAAGGTGTATCCTTCTAACAAATATATTTTCATCTGCAACTGTGTGTGGTTCGCTGTCCATCATTCTGCAACTCTGTAAGTGATCATTCAGTTTCTATACATATATTGCCTTTTTGATGTATTACAGGCTTACAGGACCAATGGCTCCCCCCCCTTACTGATGATTCATACAGCCAACAAGGGTCTGTCCACTGCAAATGTGTGTGGCTCGCTATCAATCTTTCTGCAAATGTGTAACAGGTTGGTGATCATTCAGTTTGTATACATGTATTGACTTTCTTTTTTTTTCCTACAGGTTCTCAAGAAGTCCATCAACCTCTTCTTCTCCCTGAAGGTGTATCCTTCTAACAAATATATTTTCATCTGCAACTGTGTGTGGTTCGCTGTCCATCATTCTGCAACTCTGTAACAGGTAAGTGATCATTCAGTTTCTATACATGTATTGCCTTTTTGTTGTCTTACAGGTTTTTAGGGCCAATGGCTCCCCTCTTCCTGATGGTGCATACAGCCAACAAGGGTCTGTCCATTGCAACTGTGTTTGTGGCTCGCTATCAATCTTCAAGTGTGTAACAGATAGGTGATCATTCAGTTTCTATACATGTATTGACATTCTTTTTTGTGTTACAGGTTCTCAAGAAGTCCATCAACCTCTTCTTCTCCCTGAAGGTGTATCCTTCTAACAAATATATTTTCATCTGCAACTGTGTGTGGTTCACTGTCCATCATTCTGCAACTCTGTAACAGGTAAGTGATCATTCAGTTTCTATACATGTATTGCCTTTTTGTTGTCTTACAGGCTTTCAGGACCAATGGCTCCCCCCTTCCCGATGGTGCATACATCCAACAAGGGTCTGTCCATTGCAACTGTGTGTGTCTCGCTATCTATCTGTCTGCAAGTGTGTAACAGGTAGGTAATCATTCAGTTCCTATACATGTATTGACTTTCTTTTCTTGTCTTGCAGGTTTTTCCGGACCGCATGAACCCCTTCCTCCCTGATGGTGAATCTGTCCTTCAAGGGTCTGTGCATCTGCAACTGTGTGTGACTCGCTAAGATCTGTCTGCAAGTGTGTAACAGGTAGGTAATCATTCAGTTTGTATACATGTATTGACTTTCTTTTTTGTGTTACAGGTACTGAAGACGTTCATCAACCTCTTCTTCTCCCTGAAGGTGTATCCTTCTAACAAATATATTTTCATCTGCAACTGTGTGTGGTTCGCTGTCCATCATTCTGCAACTTTGTAACAGGTAAGTGATCATTCAGTTTCTATACATGTATTGCCTTTTTTTTGTCTTACAGGCTTTCAAGACCAATGGCTCCCCTCTTCCTGATGGTGCATACAGCGAACAAGGGTCTGTCCATTGAAACTGTATGTGTGGCTCGCTATCTATTTGTCTGCAAGTGTGTAACAGGTAGTTAATCATTTAGTTTCTATACATGTATAAACTTTCTTTTTTTGTCTTGCAGGATTTTATGGACCGCATGAACCCCTCCCTCCCTGATGGTGAATCTGTCTTTCAAGGGTCTGTGCATCTGCAACTGTGTGTGGTTCGCTGTCCATCATTCTGCAACTCTGTAACAGGTAAATGATCATTCAGTTTCTATACATGTATTGCCTTTTTGTTGTCTTACAGGCTTTCAGGACCAATGGCTCCCCCCTTCCCGATGGTGCATACATCCAACAAGGGTCTGTCCATTGCAACTGTGTGTGTCTCGCTATCTATCTGTCTGCAAGTGTGTAACAGGTAGGTAATCATTCAGTTCCTATACATGTATTGACTTTCTTTTCTTGTCTTGCAGGTTTTTCCGGACCGCATGAACCCCTTCCTCCCTGATGGTGAATCTGTCCTTCAAGGGTCTGTGCATCTGCAACTGTGTGTGACTCGCTACTATCTGTCTGCAAGTGTGTAACAGGTAGGTAATCATTCAGTTTCTATACATGTATTAACTTTCTTTTTTGTGTTACAGGTACTCAAGAAGTCCATCAACCACTTTTTCTCCCTGAAGGTGTATCCTTCTAACAAATATATTTCCATCTGCAACTGTGTCCGGTTCGCTGTCCAACATTCTGCAACTCTGTAACAGGTAAGTGATCATTCAGTTTCTATACATGTATTGCCTTTTTGTTGTCTTACAGGTTCTTAGGACCAATGGCTCCCCTCTTCCTGATGGTGCATACAGCCAACAAGGGTCTGTCCATTGCAACGGTGTGTGTGGCTCGCTATCAATCTTCAAATGTGTAACAGATAGGTGATCATTCAGTTTCTATACATGTATTGACTTTCTTTTTTGTGTTACAGGTTCTCAAGAAGTCCATCAACCTCTTCTTCTCCCTGAAGGTGTATCCTTCTAACAAATATATTTTCATCTGCAACTGTGTGTGGTTCGCTGTCCATCATTCTGCAACTCTAACAGGCAAGTGATTATTCAGTTTCTATACATGTATTGCCTTTTTTTTGTCTTACAGGCTTTCAGGACCAATGGCTCCCCGCTTCCTGATGGTGCATACAGCCAAGAAGGGTCTGTCCATTGCAACTGTGTGTGTGGCTTGCTATCTATCTGTCTGCAAGTGTGTAACAGGTAGGTGATCATTCAGTTTCTATACATGTATTGACTTTCTTTTTTTTGTCTCACAGGTTTTTCGGATAGCATGACCGCCTCCCTCCCTTCCTGATGATGGATCTGTCCTTCAAGGGTCTGTGCATCTGCAACTGTGTGTGACTCGATACCATCTTTCTGCAGGTGTGTAACTGGTTGGTGATCATTCAGTTTCTATACATGTATTGACTTTCTTTTTTGTGTTACAGGTTCTCAAGAAGTCCAACAACCTCTTGTTCTCACTGAAGGTGTATCCTTCTAACAAATATATTTTCATCTGCAACTGTGTGTGGTTCGCTGTCCATCATTCTGCAACTCTGTAAGTGATCATTCAGTTTCTATACATATATTGCCTTTTTGATGTATTACAGGCTTACAGGACCAATGGCTCCCCCCCTTACTGATGATTCATACAGCCAACAAGGGTCTGTCCACTGCAAATGTGTGTGGCTCGCTATCAATCTTTCTGCAAATGTGTAACAGGTTGGTGATCATTCAGTTTGTATACATGTATTGACTTTCTTTTTTTTTCCTACAGGTTCTCAAGAAGTCCATCAACCTCTTCTTCTCCCTGAAGGTGTATCCTTCTAACAAATATATTTTCATCTGCAACTGTGTGTGGTTCGCTGTCCATCATTCTGCAACTCTGTAACAGGTAAGTCATCATTCAGTTTCTATACATGTATTGCCTTTTTTTGTCTTACAGGCTTTCAGGACCAATGGCTCCCCGCTTCCTGATGGTGCATACAGCCAAGAAGGGTCTGTCCATTGCAACTGTGTGTGTGGCTTGCTATCTATCTGTCTGCAAGTGTGTAACAGGTAGGTAATCATTCAGTTCCTATACATGTATTGACTTTCTTTTCTTGTCTTGCAGGTTTTTCCGGACCGCATGAACCCCTTCCTCCCTGATGGTGAATCTGTCCTTCAAGGGTCTGTGCATCTGCAACTGTGTGTTACTCGCTACTATCTGTCTGCAAGTGTGTAACAGGTGGGTAATCATTCAGTTTCTATACATGTATTAACTTTCTTTTTTGTGTTACAGGTACTCAAGAAGTCCATCAACCACTTTTTCTCCCTGAAGGTGTATCCTTCTAACAAATATATTTTCATCTGCAACTGTGTGTGGTTCGCTGTCCATCATTCTGCAACTCTGTAACAGGTAAGTCATCATTCAGTTTCTATACATGTATTGCCTTTTTGTTGTCTTACAGGCTTTCAGGACCAATGGCTCCCCTCTTCCTGATGGTGCATACAGCGAACAAGGGTCTGTCCATTGAAACTGTATGTGTGGCTCGCTATCTATTTGTCTGCAAGTGTGTAACAGGTAGTTAATCATTTAGTTTCTATACATGTATAAACTTTCTTTTTTTGTCTTGCAGGATTTTATGGACCGCATGAACCCCTCCCTCCCTGATGGTGAATCTGTCTTTCAAGGGTCTGTGCATCTGCAACTGTGTGTGGTTCGCTGTCCATCATTCTGCAACTCTGTAACAGGTAAATGATCATTCAGTTTCTATACATGTATTGCCTTTTTGTTGTCTTACAGGCTTTCAGGACCAATGGCTCCCCCCTTCCCGATGGTGCATACATCCAACAAGGGTCTGTCCATTGCAACTGTGTGTGTCTCGCTATCTATCTGTCTGCAAGTGTGTAACAGGTAGGTAATCATTCAGTTCCTATACATGTATTGACTTTCTTTTCTTGTCTTGCAGGTTTTTCCGGACCGCATGAACCCCTTCCTCCCTGATGGTGAATCTGTCCTTCAAGGGTCTGTGCATCTGCAACTGTGTGTGACTCGCTACTATCTGTCTGCAAGTGTGTAACAGGTAGGAAATCATTCAGTTTGTATACATGTATTGACTTTCTTTTTTTTTCCTACAGGTTCTCAAGAAGTCCATCAACCTCTTCTTCTCCCTGAAGGTGTATCCTTCTAACAAATATATTTTCATCTGCAACTGTGTGTGGTTCGCTGTCCATCATTCTGCAACTCTGTAACAGGTAAGTGATCATTCAGTTTCTATTCATGTATTGCCTTTTTGTTGTCTTACAGGTTTTTAGGGCCAATGGCTCCCCTCTTCCTGATGGTGCATACAGCCAACAAGGGTCTGTCCATTGCAACTGTGTGTGTGGCTCGCTATCAATCTTCAAGTGTGTAACAGATAGGTGATCATTCAGTTTCTATACATGTATTGACTTTCTTTTTTGTGTTACAGGTTCTCAAGAAGTCCATCAACCTCTTCTTCTCCCTGAAGGTGTATCCTTCTAACAAATATATTTTCATCTGCAACTGTGTGTGGTTCGCTGTCCATCATTCTGCAACTCTGTAAGTGATCATTCAGTTTCTATACATATATTGCCTTTTTGATGTATTACAGGCTTACAGGACCAATGGCTCCCCCCCCTTACTGATGATTCATACAGCCAACAAGGGTCTGTCCACTGCAAATGTGTGTGGCTCGCTATCAATCTTTCTGCAAATGTGTAACAGGTTGGTGATCATTCAGTTTGTATACATGTATTGACTTTCTTTTTTTTTCCTACAGGTTCTCAAGAAGTCCATCAACCTCTTCTTCTCCCTGAAGGTGTATCCTTCTAACAAATATATTTTCATCTGCAACTGTGTGTGGTTCACTGTCCATCATTCTGCAACTCTGTAACAGGTAGGTAATCATTCAGTTCCTATACATGTATTGACTTTCTTTTCTTGTCTTGCAGGTTTTTCCGGACCGCATGAACCCCTTCCTCCCTGATGGTGAATCTGTCCTTCAAGGGTCTGTGCATCTGCAACTGTGTGTGACTCGCTACTATCTGTCTGCAAGTGTGTAACAGGTAGGAAATCATTCAGTTTGTATACATGTATTGACTTTCTTTTTTTTTCCTACAGGTTCTCAAGAAGTCCATCAACCTCTTCTTCTCCCTGAAGGTGTATCCTTCTAACAAATATATTTTCATCTGCAACTGTGTGTGGTTCGCTGTCCATCATTCTGCAACTCTGTAACAGGTAAGTGATCATTCAGTTTCTATTCATGTATTGCCTTTTTGTTGTCTTACAGGTTTTTAGGGCCAATGGCTCCCCTCTTCCTGATGGTGCATACAGCCAACAAGGGTCTGTCCATTGCAACTGTGTGTGTGGCTCGCTATCAATCTTCAAGTGTGTAACAGATAGGTGATCATTCAGTTTCTATACATGTATTGACTTTCTTTTTTGTGTTACAGGTTCTCAAGAAGTCCATCAACCTCTTCTTCTCCCTGAAGGTGTATCCTTCTAACAAATATATTTTCATCTGCAACTGTGTGTGGTTCGCTGTCCATCATTCTGCAACTCTGTAAGTGATCATTCAGTTTCTATACATATATTGCCTTTTTGATGTATTACAGGCTTACAGGACCAATGGCTCCCCCCCCTTACTGATGATTCATACAGCCAACAAGGGTCTGTCCACTGCAAATGTGTGTGGCTCGCTATCAATCTTTCTGCAAATGTGTAACAGGTTGGTGATCATTCAGTTTGTATACATGTATTGACTTTCTTTTTTTTTCCTACAGGTTCTCAAGAAGTCCATCAACCTCTTCTTCTCCCTGAAGGTGTATCCTTCTAACAAATATATTTTCATCTGCAACTGTGTGTGGTTCGCTGTCCATCATTCTGCAACTCTGTAACAGGTAAGTGATCATTCAGTTTCTATTCATGTATTGCCTTTTTGTTGTCTTACAGGTTTTTAGGGCCAATGGCTCCCCTCTTCCTGATGGTGCATACAGCCAACAAGGGTCTGTCCATTGCAACTGTGTGTGTGGCTCGCTATCAATCTTCAAGTGTGTAACAGATAGGTGATCATTCAGTTTCTATACATGTATTGACTTTCTTTTTTGTGTTACAGGTTCTCAAGAAGTCCATCAACCTCTTCTTCTCCCTGAAGGTGTATCCTTCTAACAAATATATTTTCATCTGCAACTGTGTGTGGTTCGCTGTCCATCATTCTGCAACTCTGTAAGTGATCATTCAGTTTCTATACATGTATTGCCTTTTTGTTGTCTTACAGGCTTTCAGGACCAATGGCTCCCCCCTTCCCGATGGTGCATACATCCAACAAGGGTCTGTCCATTGCAACTGTGTGTGTCTCGCTATCTATCTGTCTGCAAGTGTGTAACAGGTAGGTAATCATTCAGTTCCTATACATGTATTGACTTTCTTTTCTTGTCTTGCAGGTTTTTCCGGACCGCATGAACCCCTTCCTCCCTGATGGTGAATCTGTCCTTCAAGGGTCTGTGCATCTGCAACTGTGTGTGACTCGCTACTATCTGTCTGCAAGTGTGTAACAGGTAGGAAATCATTCAGTTTGTATACATGTATTGACTTTCTTTTTTTTTCCTACAGGTTCTCAAGAAGTCCATCAACCTCTTCTTCTCCCTGAAGGTGTATCCTTCTAACAAATATATTTTCATCTGCAACTGTGTGTGGTTCGCTGTCCATCATTCTGCAACTCTGTAACAGGTAAGTGATCATTCAGTTTCTATTCATGTATTGCCTTTTTGTTGTCTTACAGGTTTTTAGGGCCAATGGCTCCCCTCTTCCTGATGGTGCATACAGCCAACAAGGGTCTGTCCATTGCAACTGTGTGTGTGGCTCGCTATCAATCTTCAAGTGTGTAACAGATAGGTGATCATTCAGTTTCTATACATGTATTGACTTTCTTTTTTGTGTTACAGGTTCTCAAGAAGTCCATCAACCTCTTCTTCTCCCTGAAGGTGTATCCTTCTAACAAATATATTTTCATCTGCAACTGTGTGTGGTTCACTGTCCATCATTCTGCAACTCTGTAACAGGTAAGTGATCATTCAGTTTCTATACATGTATTGCCTTTTTGTTGTCTTACAGGCTTTCAGGACCAATGGCTCCCCTCTTCCTGATGGTGCATACAGCGAACAAGGGTCTGTCCATTGAAACTGTATGTGTGGCTCGCTATCTATTTGTCTGCAAGTGTGTAACAGGTAGTTAATCATTTAGTTTCTATACATGTATAAACTTTCTTTTTTTGTCTTGCAGGATTTTATGGACCGCATGAACCCCTCCCTCCCTGATGGTGAATCTGTCTTTCAAGGGTCTGTGCATCTGCAACTGTGTGTGGTTCGCTGTCCATCATTCTGCAACTCTGTAACAGGTAAATGATCATTCAGTTTCTATACATGTATTGCCTTTTTGTTGTCTTACAGGCTTTCAGGACCAATGGCTCCCCCCTTCCCGATGGTGCATACATCCAACAAGGGTCTGTCCATTGCAACTGTGTGTGTCTCGCTATCTATCTGTCTGCAAGTGTGTAACAGGTAGGTAATCATTCAGTTCCTATACATGTATTGACTTTCTTTTCTTGTCTTGCAGGTTTTTCCGGACCGCATGAACCCCTTCCTCCCTGATGGTGAATCTGTCCTTCAAGGGTCTGTGCATCTGCAACTGTGTGTGACTCGCTACTATCTGTCTGCAAGTGTGTAACAGGTAGGAAATCATTCAGTTTGTATACATGTATTGACTTTCTTTTTTTTTCCTACAGGTTCTCAAGAAGTCCATCAACCTCTTCTTCTCCCTGAAGGTGTATCCTTCTAACAAATATATTTTCATCTGCAACTGTGTGTGGTTCGCTGTCCATCATTCTGCAACTCTGTAACAGGTAAGTGATCATTCAGTTTCTATTCATGTATTGCCTTTTTGTTGTCTTACAGGTTTTTAGGGCCAATGGCTCCCCTCTTCCTGATGGTGCATACAGCCAACAAGGGTCTGTCCATTGCAACTGTGTGTGTGGCTCGCTATCAATCTTCAAGTGTGTAACAGATAGGTGATCATTCAGTTTCTATACATGTATTGACTTTCTTTTTTGTGTTACAGGTTCTCAAGAAGTCCATCAACCTCTTCTTCTCCCTGAAGGTGTATCCTTCTAACAAATATATTTTCATCTGCAACTGTGTGTGGTTCGCTGTCCATCATTCTGCAACTCTGTAAGTGATCATTCAGTTTCTATACATATATTGCCTTTTTGATGTATTACAGGCTTACAGGACCAATGGCTCCCCCCCCTTACTGATGATTCATACAGCCAACAAGGGTCTGTCCACTGCAAATGTGTGTGGCTCGCTATCAATCTTTCTGCAAATGTGTAACAGGTTGGTGATCATTCAGTTTGTATACATGTATTGACTTTCTTTTTTTTTCCTACAGGTTCTCAAGAAGTCCATCAACCTCTTCTTCTCCCTGAAGGTGTATCCTTCTAACAAATATATTTTCATCTGCAACTGTGTGTGGTTCGCTGTCCATCATTCTGCAACTCTGTAACAGGTAAGTGATCATTCAGTTTCTATACATGTATTGCCTTTTTGTTGTCTTACAGGTTTTTAGGGCCAATGGCTCCCCTCTTCCTGATGGTGCATACAGCCAACAAGGGTCTGTCCATTGCAACTGTGTGTGTGGCTCGCTATCAATCTTCAAGTGTGTAACAGATAGGTGATCATTCAGTTTCTATACATGTATTGACTTTCTTTTTTGTGTTACAGGTTCTCAAGAAGTCCATCAACCTCTTCTTCTCCCTGAAGGTGTATCCTTCTAACAAATATATTTTCATCTGCAACTGTGTGTGGTTCACTGTCCATCATTCTGCAACTCTGTAACAGGTAAGTGATCATTCAGTTTCTATACATGTATTGCCTTTTTGTTGTCTTACAGGCTTTCAGGACCAATGGCTCCCCTCTTCCTGATGGTGCATACAGCGAACAAGGGTCTGTCCATTGAAACTGTATGTGTGGCTCGCTATCTATTTGTCTGCAAGTGTGTAACAGGTAGTTAATCATTTAGTTTCTATACATGTATAAACTTTCTTTTTTTGTCTTGCAGGATTTTATGGACCGCATGAACCCCTCCCTCCCTGATGGTGAATCTGTCTTTCAAGGGTCTGTGCATCTGCAACTGTGTGTGGTTCGCTGTCCATCATTCTGCAACTCTGTAACAGGTAAATGATCATTCAGTTTCTATACATGTATTGCCTTTTTGTTGTCTTACAGGCTTTCAGGACCAATGGCTCCCCCCTTCCCGATGGTGCATACATCCAACAAGGGTCTGTCCATTGCAACTGTGTGTGTCTCGCTATCTATCTGTCTGCAAGTGTGTAACAGGTAGGTAATCATTCAGTTCCTATACATGTATTGACTTTCTTTTCTTGTCTTGCAGGTTTTTCCGGACCGCATGAACCCCTTCCTCCCTGATGGTGAATCTGTCCTTCAAGGGTCTGTGCATCTGCAACTGTGTGTGACTCGCTACTATCTGTCTGCAAGTATGTAACAGGTAGGAAATCATTCAGTTTGTATACATGTATTGACTTTCTTTTTTTTTCCTACAGGTTCTCAAGAAGTCCATCAACCTCTTCTTCTCCCTGAAGGTGTATCCTTCTAACAAATATATTTTCATCTGCAACTGTGTGTGGTTCGCTGTCCATCATTCTGCAACTCTGTAACAGGTAAGTGATCATTCAGTTTCTATTCATGTATTGCCTTTTTGTTGTCTTACAGGTTTTTAGGGCCAATGGCTCCCCTCTTCCTGATGGTGCATACAGCCAACAAGGGTCTGTCCATTGCAACTGTGTGTGTGGCTCGCTATCAATCTTCAAGTGTGTAACAGATAGGTGATCATTCAGTTTCTATACATGTATTGACTTTCTTTTTTGTGTTACAGGTTCTCAAGAAGTCCATCAACCTCTTCTTCTCCCTGAAGGTGTATCCTTCTAACAAATATATTTTCATCTGCAACTGTGTGTGGTTCGCTGTCCATCATTCTGCAACTCTGTAAGTGATCATTCAGTTTCTATACATATATTGCCTTTTTGATGTATTACAGGCTTACAGGACCAATGGCTCCCCCCCCTTACTGATGATTCATACAGCCAACAAGGGTCTGTCCACTGCAAATGTGTGTGGCTCGCTATCAATCTTTCTGCAAATGTGTAACAGGTTGGTGATCATTCAGTTTGTATACATGTATTGACTTTCTTTTTTTTTCCTACAGGTTCTCAAGAAGTCCATCAACCTCTTCTTCTCCCTGAAGGTGTATCCTTCTAACAAATATATTTTCATCTGCAACTGTGTGTGGTTCGCTGTCCATCATTCTGCAACTCTGTAACAGGTAAGTGATCATTCAGTTTCTATACATGTATTGCCTTTTTGTTGTCTTACAGGTTTTTAGGGCCAATGGCTCCCCTCTTCCTGATGGTGCATACAGCCAACAAGGGTCTGTCCATTGCAACTGTGTGTGTGGCTCGCTATCAATCTTCAAGTGTGTAACAGATAGGTGATCATTCAGTTTCTATACATGTATTGACTTTCTTTTTTGTGTTACAGGTTCTCAAGAAGTCCATCAACCTCTTCTTCTCCCTGAAGGTGTATCCTTCTAACAAATATATTTCCATCTGCAACTGTGTCCGGATCGCTGTCCAACATTCTGCAACTCTGTAACAGGTAAGTGATCATTCAGTTTCTATACATGTATTGCCTTTTTGTTGTCTTACAGGCTTTCAGGACCAATGGCTCCCCCCTTCCCGATGGTGCATACATCCAACAAGGGTCTGTCCATTGCAACTGTGTGTGTCTCGCTATCTATCTGTCTGCAAGTGTGTAACAGGTAGGTAATCATTCAGTTCCTATACATGTATTGACTTTCTTTTCTTGTCTTGCAGGTTTTTCCGGACCGCATGAACCCCTTCCTCCCTGATGGTGAATCTGTCCTTCAAGGGTCTGTGCATCTGCAACTGTGTGTGACTCGCTAAGATCTGTCTGCAAGTGTGTAACAGGTAGGTAATCATTCAGTTTGTATACATGTATTGACTTTCTTTTTTGTGTTACAGGTACTGAAGACGTCCATCAACCTCTTCTTCTCCCTGAAGGTGTATCCTTCTAACAAATATATTTCCATCTGCAACTGTGTCCGGATCGCTGTCCAACATTCTGCAACTCTGTAACAGGTAAGTGATCATTCAGTTTCTATACATGTATTGCCTTTTTGTTGTCTTACAGGCTTTCAGGACCAATGGCTCCCCCCTTCCCGATGGTGCATACATCCAACAAGGGTCTGTCCATTGCAACTGTGTGTGTCTCGCTATCTATCTGTCTGCAAGTGTGTAACAGGTAGGTAATCATTCAGTTCCTATACATGTATTGACTTTCTTTTCTTGTCTTGCAGGTTTTTCCGGACCGCATGAACCCCTTCCTCCCTGATGGTGAATCTGTCCTTCAAGGGTCTGTGCATCTGCAACTGTGTGTGACTCGCTAAGATCTGTCTGCAAGTGTGTAACAGGTAGGTAATCATTCAGTTTGTATACATGTATTGACTTTCTTTTTTGTGTTACAGGTACTGAAGACGTCCATCAACCTCTTCTTCTCCCTGAAGGTGTATCCTTCTAACAAATATATTTTCATCTGCAACTGTGTGTGGTTCGCTGTCCATCATTCTGCAACTTTGTAACAGGTAAGTGATCATTCAGTTTCTATACATGTATTGCCTTTTTTTTGTCTTACAGGCTTTCAAGACCAATGGCTCCCCTCTTCCTGATGGTGCATACAGCGAACAAGGGTCTGTCCATTGAAACTGTATGTGTGGCTCGCTATCTATTTGTCTGCAAGTGTGTAACAGGTAGTTAATCATTTAGTTTCTATACATGTATAAACTTTCTTTTTTTGTCTTGCAGGATTTTATGGACCGCATGAACCCCTCCCTCCCTGATGGTGAATCTGTCTTTCAAGGGTCTGTGCATCTGCAACTGTGTGTGGTTCGCTGTCCATCATTCTGCAACTCTGTAACAGGTAAATGATCATTCAGTTTCTATACATGTATTGCCTTTTTGTTGTCTTACAGGCTTTCAGGACCAATGGCTCCCCCCTTCCCGATGGTGCATACATCCAACAAGGGTCTGTCCATTGCAACTGTGTGTGTCTCGCTATCTATCTGTCTGCAAGTGTGTAACAGGTAGGTAATCATTCAGTTCCTATACATGTATTGACTTTCTTTTCTTGTCTTGCAGGTTTTTCCGGACCGCATGAACCCCTTCCTCCCTGATGGTGAATCTGTCCTTCAAGGGTCTGTGCATCTGCAACTGTGTGTGACTCGCTACTATCTGTCTGCAAGTGTGTAACAGGTAGGAAATCATTCAGTTTGTATACATGTATTGACTTTCTTTTTTTTTCCTACAGGTTCTCAAGAAGTCCATCAACCTCTTCTTCTCCCTGAAGGTGTATCCTTCTAACAAATATATTTTCATCTGCAACTGTGTGTGGTTCGCTGTCCATCATTCTGCAACTCTGTAACAGGTAAGTGATCATTCAGTTTCTATTCATGTATTGCCTTTTTGTTGTCTTACAGGTTTTTAGGGCCAATGGCTCCCCTCTTCCTGATGGTGCATACAGCCAACAAGGGTCTGTCCATTGCAACTGTGTGTGTGGCTCGCTATCAATCTTCAAGTGTGTAACAGATAGGTGATCATTCAGTTTCTATACATGTATTGACTTTCTTTTTTGTGTTACAGGTTCTCAAGAAGTCCATCAACCTCTTCTTCTCCCTGAAGGTGTATCCTTCTAACAAATATATTTTCATCTGCAACTGTGTGTGGTTCGCTGTCCATCATTCTGCAACTCTGTAAGTGATCATTCAGTTTCTATACATATATTGCCTTTTTGATGTATTACAGGCTTACAGGACCAATGGCTCCCCCCCCTTACTGATGATTCATACAGCCAACAAGGGTCTGTCCACTGCAAATGTGTGTGGCTCGCTATCAATCTTTCTGCAAATGTGTAACAGGTTGGTGATCATTCAGTTTGTATACATGTATTGACTTTCTTTTTTTTTCCTACAGGTTCTCAAGAAGTCCATCAACCTCTTCTTCTCCCTGAAGGTGTATCCTTCTAACAAATATATTTTCATCTGCAACTGTGTGTGGTTCGCTGTCCATCATTCTGCAACTCTGTAACAGGTAAGTGATCATTCAGTTTCTATACATGTATTGCCTTTTTGTTGTCTTACAGGTTTTTAGGTCCAATGGCTCCCCTCTTCCTGATGGTGCATACAGCCAACAAGGGTCTGTCCATTGCAACTGTGTGTGTGGCTCGCTATCAATCTTCAAGTGTGTAACAGATAGGTGATCATTCAGTTTCTATACATGTATTGACTTTCTTTTTTGTGTTACAGGTTCTCAAGAAGTCCATCAACCTCTTCTTCTCCCTGAAGGTGTATCCTTCTAACAAATATATTTTCATCTGCAACTGTGTGTGGTTCACTGTCCATCATTCTGCAACTCTGTAACAGGTAAGTGATCATTCAGTTTCTATACATGTATTGCCTTTTTGTTGTCTTACAGGCTTTCAGGACCAATGGCTCCCCCCTTCCCGATGGTGCATACATCCAACAAGGGTCTGTCCATTGCAACTGTGTGTGTCTCGCTATCTATCTGTCTGCAAGTGTGTAACAGGTAGGTAATCATTCAGTTCCTATACATGTATTGACTTTCTTTTCTTGTCTTGCAGGTTTTTCCGGACCGCATGAACCCCTTCCTCCCTGATGGTGAATCTGTCCTTCAAGGGTCTGTGCATCTGCAACTGTGTGTGACTCGCTAAGATCTGTCTGCAAGTGTGTAACAGGTAGGTAATCATTCAGTTTGTATACATGTATTGACTTTCTTTTTTGTGTTACAGGTACTGAAGACGTTCATCAACCTCTTCTTCTCCCTGAAGGTGTATCCTTCTAACAAATATATTTTCATCTGCAACTGTGTGTGGTTCGCTGTCCATCATTCTGCAACTTTGTAACAGGTAAGTGATCATTCAGTTTCTGTACATGTATTGCCTTTTTTTTGTCTTACAGGCTTTCAAGACCAATGGCTCCCCTCTTCCTGATGGTGCATACAGTGAACAAGGGTCTGTCCATTGAAACTGTATGTGTGGCTCGCTATCTATTTGTCTGCAAGTGTGTAACAGGTAGTTAATCATTTAGTTTCTATACATGTATAAACTTTCTTTTTTTGTCTTGCAGGATTTTATGGACCGCATGAACCCCTCCCTCCCTGATGGTGAATCTGTCTTTCAAGGGTCTGTGCATCTGCAACTGTGTGTGGTTCGCTGTCCATCATTCTGCAACTCTGTAACAGGTAAATGATCATTCAGTTTCTATACATGTATTGCCTTTTTGTTGTCTTACAGGCTTTCAGGACCAATGGCTCCCCCCTTCCCGATGGTGCATACATCCAACAAGGGTCTGTCCATTGCAACTGTGTGTGTCTCGCTATCTATCTGTCTGCAAGTGTGTAACAGGTAGGTAATCATTCAGTTCCTATACATGTATTGACTTTCTTTTCTTGTCTTGCAGGTTTTTCCGGACCGCATGAACCCCTTCCTCCCTGATGGTGAATCTGTCCTTCAAGGGTCTGTGCATCTGCAACTGTGTGTGACTCGCTACTATCTGTCTGCAAGTGTGTAACAGGTAGGTAATCATTCAGTTTCTATACATGTATTAACTTTCTTTTTTGTGTTACAGGTACTCAAGAAGTCCATCAACCACTTTTTCTCCCTGAAGGTGTATCCTTCTAACAAATATATTTCCATCTGCAACTGTGTCCGGTTCGCTGTCCAACATTCTGCAACTCTGTAACAGGTAAGTGATCATTCAGTTTCTATACATGTATTGCCTTTTTGTTGTCTTACAGGTTCTTAGGACCAATGGCTCCCCTCTTCCTGATGGTGCATACAGCCAACAAGGGTCTGTCCATTGCAACGGTGTGTGTGGCTCGCTATCAATCTTCAAATGTGTAACAGATAGGTGATCATTCAGTTTCTATACATGTATTGACTTTCTTTTTTGTGTTACAGGTTCTCAAGAAGTCCATCAACCTCTTCTTCTCCCTGAAGGTGTATCCTTCTAACAAATATATTTTCATCTGCAACTGTGTGTGGTTCGCTGTCCATCATTCTGCAACTCTAACAGGCAAGTGATTATTCAGTTTCTATACATGTATTGCCTTTTTTTTGTCTTACAGGCTTTCAGGACCAATGGCTCCCCGCTTCCTGATGGTGCATACAGCCAAGAAGGGTCTGTCCATTGCAACTGTGTGTGTGGCTTGCTATCTATCTGTCTGCAAGTGTGTAACAGGTAGGTGATCATTCAGTTTCTATACATGTATTGACTTTCTTTTTTTTGTCTCACAGGTTTTTCGGATAGCATGACCGCCTCCCTCCCTTCCTGATGATGGATCTGTCCTTCAAGGGTCTGTGCATCTGCAACTGTGTGTGACTCGATACCATCTTTCTGCAGGTGTGTAACTGGTTGGTGATCATTCAGTTTCTATACATGTATTGACTTTCTTTTTTGTGTTACAGGTTCTCAAGAAGTCCAACAACCTCTTGTTCTCACTGAAGGTGTATCCTTCTAACAAATATATTTTCATCTGCAACTGTGTGTGGTTCGCTGTCCATCATTCTGCAACTCTGTAAGTGATCATTCAGTTTCTATACATATATTGCCTTTTTGATGTATTACAGGCTTACAGGACCAATGGCTCCCCCCCTTACTGATGATTCATACAGCCAACAAGGGTCTGTCCACTGCAAATGTGTGTGGCTCGCTATCAATCTTTCTGCAAATGTGTAACAGGTTGGTGATCATTCAGTTTGTATACATGTATTGACTTTCTTTTTTTTTCCTACAGGTTCTCAAGAAGTCCATCAACCTCTTCTTCTCCCTGAAGGTGTATCCTTCTAACAAATATATTTTCATCTGCAACTGTGTGTGGTTCGCTGTCCATCATTCTGCAACTCTGTAACAGGTAAGTCATCATTCAGTTTCTATACATGTATTGCCTTTTTTTGTCTTACAGGCTTTCAGGACCAATGGCTCCCCGCTTCCTGATGGTGCATACAGCCAAGAAGGGTCTGTCCATTGCAACTGTGTGTGTGGCTTGCTATCTATCTGTCTGCAAGTGTGTAACAGGTAGGTAATCATTCAGTTCCTATACATGTATTGACTTTCTTTTCTTGTCTTGCAGGTTTTTCCGGACCGCATGAACCCCTTCCTCCCTGATGGTGAATCTGTCCTTCAAGGGTCTGTGCATCTGCAACTGTGTGTTACTCGCTACTATCTGTCTGCAAGTGTGTAACAGGTGGGTAATCATTCAGTTTCTATACATGTATTAACTTTCTTTTTTGTGTTACAGGTACTCAAGAAGTCCATCAACCACTTTTTCTCCCTGAAGGTGTATCCTTCTAACAAATATATTTCCATCTGCAACTGTGTCCGGTTCGCTGTCCAACATTCTGCAACTCTGTAACAGGTAAGTGATCATTCAGTTTCTATACATGTATTGCCTTTTTGTTGTCTTACAGGTTTTTAGGGCCAATGGCTCCCCTCTTCCTGATGGTGCATACAGCCAACAAGGGTCTGTCCATTGCAACTGTGTGTGTGGCTCGCTATCAATCTTCAAGTGTGTAACAGATAGGTGATCATTCAGTTTCTATACATGTATTGACTTTCTTTTTTGTGTTACAGGTTCTCAAGAAGTCCATCAACCTCTTCTTCTCCCTGAAGGTGTATCCTTCTAACAAATATATTTTCATCTGCAACTGTGTGTGGTTCGCTGTCCATCATTCTGCAACTCTGTAAGTGATCATTCAGTTTCTATACATATATTGCCTTTTTGATGTATTACAGGCTTACAGGACCAATGGCTCCCCCCCCTTACTGATGATTCATACAGCCAACAAGGGTCTGTCCACTGCAAATGTGTGTGGCTCGCTATCAATCTTTCTGCAAATGTGTAACAGGTTGGTGATCATTCAGTTTGTATACATGTATTGACTTTCTTTTTTTTTCCTACAGGTTCTCAAGAAGTCCATCAACCTCTTCTTCTCCCTGAAGGTGTATCCTTCTAACAAATATATTTTCATCTGCAACTGTGTGTGGTTCGCTGTCCATCATTCTGCAACTCTGTAACAGGTAAGTGATCATTCAGTTTCTATACATGTATTGCCTTTTTGTTGTCTTACAGGTTTTTAGGGCCAATGGCTCCCCTCTTCCTGATGGTGCATACAGCCAACAAGGGTCTGTCCATTGCAACTGTGTGTGTGGCTCGCTATCAATCTTCAAGTGTGTAACAGATAGGTGATCATTCAGTTTCTATACATGTATTGACTTTCTTTTTTGTGTTACAGGTTCTCAAGAAGTCCATCAACCTCTTCTTCTCCCTGAAGGTGTATCCTTCTAACAAATATATTTTCATCTGCAACTGTGTGTGGTTCACTGTCCATCATTCTGCAACTCTGTAACAGGTAAGTGATCATTCAGTTTCTATACATGTATTGCCTTTTTGTTGTCTTACAGGCTTTCAGGACCAATGGCTCCCCCCTTCCCGATGGTGCATACATCCAACAACGGTCTGTCCATTGCAACTGTGTGTGTCTCGCTATCTATCTGTCTGCAAGTGTGTAACAGGTAGGTAATCATTCAGTTCCTATACATGTATTGACTTTCTTTTCTTGTCTTGCAGGTTTTTCCGGACCGCATGAACCCCTTCCTCCCTGATGGTGAATCTGTCCTTCAAGGGTCTGTGCATCTGCAACTGTGTGTGACTCGCTAAGATCTGTCTGCAAGTGTGTAACAGGTAGGTAATCATTCAGTTTGTATACATGTATTGACTTTCTTTTTTGTGTTACAGGTACTGAAGACGTCCATCAACCTCTTCTTCTCCCTGAAGGTGTATCCTTCTAACAAATATATTTTCATCTGCAACTGTGTGTGGTTCGCTGTCCATCATTCTGCAACTTTGTAACAGGTAAGTGATCATTCAGTTTCTATACATGTATTGCCTTTTTTTTGTCTTACAGGCTTTCAAGACCAATGGCTCCCCTCTTCCTGATGGTGCATACAGCGAACAAGGGTCTGTCCATTGAAACTGTATGTGTGGCTCGCTATCTATTTGTCTGCAAGTGTGTAACAGGTAGTTAATCATTTAGTTTCTATACATGTATAAACTTTCTTTTTTTGTCTTGCAGGATTTTATGGACCGCATGAACCCCTCCCTCCCTGATGGTGAATCTGTCTTTCAAGGGTCTGTGCATCTGCAACTGTGTGTGGTTCGCTGTCCATCATTCTGCAACTCTGTAACAGGTAAATGATCATTCAGTTTCTATACATGTATTGCCTTTTTGTTGTCTTACAGGCTTTCAGGACCAATGGCTCCCCCCTTCCCGATGGTGCATACATCCAACAAGGGTCTGTCCATTGCAACTGTGTGTGTCTCGCTATCTATCTGTCTGCAAGTGTGTAACAGGTAGGTAATCATTCAGTTCCTATACATGTATTGACTTTCTTTTCTTGTCTTGCAGGTTTTTCCGGACCGCATGAACCCCTTCCTCCCTGATGGTGAATCTGTCCTTCAAGGGTCTGTGCATCTGCAACTGTGTGTGACTCGCTACTATCTGTCTGCAAGTGTGTAACAGGTAGGTAATCATTCAGTTTCTATACATGTATTAACTTTCTTTTTTGTGTTACAGGTACTCAAGAAGTCCATCAACCACTTTTTCTCCCTGAAGGTGTATCCTTCTAACAAATATATTTCCATCTGCAACTGTGTCCGGATCGCTGTCCAACATTCTGCAACTCTGTAACAGGTAAGTGATCATTCAGTTTCTATACATGTATTGCCTTTTTGTTGTCTTACAGGCTTTCAGGACCAATGGCTCCCCCCTTCCCGATGGTGCATACATCCAACAAGGGTCTGTCCATTGCAACTGTGTGTGTCTCGCTATCTATCTGTCTGCAAGTGTGTAACAGGTAGGTAATCATTCAGTTCCTATACATGTATTGACTTTCTTTTCTTGTCTTGCAGGTTTTTCCGGACCGCATGAACCCCTTCCTCCCTGATGGTGAATCTGTCCTTCAAGGGTCTGTGCATCTGCAACTGTGTGTGACTCGCTAAGATCTGTCTGCAAGTGTGTAACAGGTAGGTAATCATTCAGTTTGTATACATGTATTGACTTTCTTTTTTGTGTTACAGGTACTGAAGACGTCCATCAACCTCTTCTTCTCCCTGAAGGTGTATCCTTCTAACAAATATATTTTCATCTGCAACTGTGTGTGGTTCGCTGTCCATCATTCTGCAACTTTGTAACAGGTAAGTGATCATTCAGTTTCTATACATGTATTGCCTTTTTTTTGTCTTACAGGCTTTCAAGACCAATGGCTCCCCTCTTCCTGATGGTGCATACAGCGAACAAGGGTCTGTCCATTGAAACTGTATGTGTGGCTCGCTATCTATTTGTCTGCAAGTGTGTAACAGGTAGTTAATCATTTAGTTTCTATACATGTATAAACTTTCTTTTTTTGTCTTGCAGGATTTTATGGACCGCATGAACCCCTCCCTCCCTGATGGTGAATCTGTCTTTCAAGGGTCTGTGCATCTGCAACTGTGTGTGGTTCGCTGTCCATCATTCTGCAACTCTGTAACAGGTAAATGATCATTCAGTTTCTATACATGTATTGCCTTTTTGTTGTCTTACAGGCTTTCAGGACCAATGGCTCCCCCCTTCCCGATGGTGCATACATCCAACAAGGGTCTGTCCATTGCAACTGTGTGTGTCTCGCTATCTATCTGTCTGCAAGTGTGTAACAGGTAGGTAATCATTCAGTTCCTATACATGTATTGACTTTCTTTTCTTGTCTTGCAGGTTTTTCCGGACCGCATGAACCCCTTCCTCCCTGATGGTGAATCTGTCCTTCAAGGGTCTGTGCATCTGCAACTGTGTGTGACTCGCTACTATCTGTCTGCAAGTGTGTAACAGGTAGGTAATCATTCAGTTTCTATACATGTATTAACTTTCTTTTTTGTGTTACAGGTACTCAAGAAGTCCATCAACCACTTTTTCTCCCTGAAGGTGTATCCTTCTAACAAATATATTTCCATCTGCAACTGTGTCCGGATCGCTGTCCAACATTCTGCAACTCTGTAACAGGTAAGTGATCATTCAGTTTCTATACATGTATTGCCTTTTTGTTGTCTTACAGGTTCTTAGGACCAATGGCTCCCCTCTTCCTGATGGTGCATACAGCCAACAAGGGTCTGTCCATTGCAACGGTGTGTGTGGCTCGCTATCAATCTTCAAATGTGTAACAGATAGGTGATCATTCAGTTTCTATACATGTATTGACTTTCTTTTTTGTGTTACAGGTTCTCAAGAAGTCCATCAACCTCTTCTTCTCCCTGAAGGTGTATCCTTCTAACAAATATATTTTCATCTGCAACTGTGTGTGGTTCGCTGTCCATCATTCTGCAACTCTGTAACAGGCAAGTGATTATTCAGTTTCTTTACATGTATTGCCTTTTTGTTGTCTTACAGGCTTTCAGGACCAATGGCTCCCCCCTTTGTGATGGTGCATTCAGCCAACAAGGGTCTGTCCATTGCAATTGTGTGTGTGGCTCGCTACTATTTTTCTGCAAGTGTGTAACAGGTAGGAAATCATTCAGTTTCTATACATGTATTGACTTTCTTTTTTGTGTTACAGGTACTCAAGAAGTCCATCTACCTCTTCTTCTCCCTGAAGGTGTATCCTTCTAACAAATATATTTTCATCTGCAACTGTGTGTGGTTCGCTGTCCATCATTCTGCAACTCTAACAGGCAAGTGATTATTCAGTTTCTATACATGTATTGCCTTTTTTTTGTCTTACAGGCTTTCAGGACCAATGGCTCCCCGCTTCCTGATGGTGCATACAGCCAAGAAGGGTCTGTCCATTGCAACTGTGTGTGTGGCTTGCTATCTATCTGTCTGCAAGTGTGTAACAGGTAGGTGATCATTCAGTTTCTATACATGTATTGACTTTCTTTTTTTTGTCTCACAGGTTTTTCGGATAGCATGACCGCCTCCCTCCCTTCCTGATGATGGATCTGTCCTTCAAGGGTCTGTGCATCTGCAACTGTGTGTGACTCGATACTATCTTTCTGCAGGTGTGTAACTGGTTGGTGATCATTCAGTTTCTATACATGTATTGACTTTCTTTTTTGTGTTACAGGTTCTCAAGAAGTCCAACAACCTCTTGTTCTCACTGAAGGTGTATCCTTCTAACAAATATATTTTCATCTGCAACTGTGTGTGGTTCGCTGTCCATCATTCTGCAACTCTGTAACAGGCAAGTGATTATTCAGTTTCTATACATGTATTGCCTTTTTTTTGTCTTACAGGCTTTCAGGACCAATGGCTCCCCGCTTCCTGATGGTGCATACAGCCAAGAAGGGCCTGTCCATTGCAACTGTGTGTGTGGCTTGCTATCTATCTGTCTGCAAGTGTGTAACAGGTAGGTGATCATTCAGTTTCTATACATGTATTGACTTTCTTTTTTTTGTCTCACAGGTTTTTCGGATAGCATGACCGCCTCCCTCCCTTCCTGATGATGGATCTGTCCTTCAAGGGTCTGTGCATCTGCAACTGTGTGTGACTCGATACTATCTTTCTGCAGGTGTGTAACTGGTTGGTGATCATTCAGTTTCTATACATGTATTGACTTTCTTTTTTGTGTTACAGGTTCTCAAGAAGTCCAACAACCTCTTGTTCTCACTGAAGGTGTATCCTTCTAACAAATATATTTTCATCTGCAACTGTGTGTGGTTCGCTGTCCATCATTCTGCAACTCTGTAAGTCATCATTCAGTTTCTATACATATATTGCCTTTTTGATGTATTACAGGCTTACAGGACCAATGGCTCCCCCCCTTACTGATGATTCATACAGCCAACAAGAGTATTTCCATTGCAATTGTGTGTGTGGCTCGCTACTATCTTTCTGCAAGTGTGTAACAGGTAGGAAATCATTCAGTTTGTATACATGTATTGACTTTCTTTTTTTTTCCTACAGGTTCTCAAGAAGTCCATCAACCTCTTCTTCTCCCTGAAGGTGTATCCTTCTAACAAATATATTTTCATCTGCAACTGTGTGTGGTTCGCTGTCCATCATTCTGCAACTCTGTAACAGGTAAGTCATCATTCAGTTTCTATACATGTATTGCCTTTTTTTGTCTTACAGGCTTTCAGGACCAATGGCTCCCCGCTTCCTGATGGTGCATACAGCCAAGAAGGGTCTGTCCATTGCAACTGTGTGTGTGGCTTGCTATCTATCTGTCTGCAAGTGTGTAACAGGTAGGTAATCATTCAGTTCCTATACATGTATTGACTTTCTTTTCTTGTCTTGCAGGTTTTTCCGGACCGCATGAACCCCTTCCTCCCTGATGGTGAATCTGTCCTTCAAGGGTCTGTGCATCTGCAACTGTGTGTGACTCGCTACTATCTGTCTGCAAGTGTGTAACAGGTGGGTAATCATTCAGTTTCTATACATGTATTAACTTTCTTTTTTGTGTTACAGGTACTCAAGAAGTCCATCAACCACTTTTTCTCCCTGAAGGTGTATCCTTCTAACAAATATATTTCCATCTGCAACTGTGTCCGGTTCGCTGTCCAACATTCTGCAACTCTGTAACAGGTAAGTGATCATTCAGTTTCTATACATGTATTGCCTTTTTGTTGTCTTACAGGTTTTTAGGGCCAATGGCTCCCCTCTTCCTGATGGTGCATACAGCCAACAAGGGTCTGTCCATTGCAACTGTGTGTGTGGCTCGCTATCAATCTTCAAGTGTGTAACAGATAGGTGATCATTCAGTTTCTATACATGTATTGCCTTTTTGTTGTCTTACAGGCTTTCAGGACCAATGGCTCCCCCCTTCCCAATGGTGCATACATCCAACAAGGGTCTGTCCATTGCAACTGTGTGTGTCTCGCTATCTATCTGTCTGCAAGTGTGTAACAGGTAGGAAATCATTCAGTTTCTATACATGTATTGACTTTCTTTTTTGTGTTACAGGTTCTCAAGAAGTCCATCAACCTCTTCTTCTCCCTGAAGGTGTATCCTTCTAACAAATATATTTTCATCTGCAACTGTGTGTGGTTCGCTGTCCATCATTCTGCAACTCTGTAAGTGATCATTCAGTTTCTATACATATATTGCCTTTTTGATGTATTACAGGCTTACAGGACCAATGGCTCCCCCCCCTTACTGATGATTCATACAGCCAACAAGGGTCTGTCCACTGCAAATGTGTGTGGCTCGCTATCAATCTTTCTGCAAATGTGTAACAGGTTGGTGATCATTCAGTTTCTATACATGTATTGACTTTCTTTTTTGTGTTACAGGTTCTCAAGAAGTCCATCAACCTCTTCTTCTCCCTGAAGGTGTATCCTTCTAACAAATATATTTTCATCTGCAACTGTGTGTGGTTCGCTGTCCATCATTCTGCAACTCTGTAACAGGTAAGTGATCATTCAGTTTCTATACATGTATTGCCTTTTTGTTGTCTTACAGGCTTTCAGGACCAATGGCTCCCCCCTTCCCGATGGTGCATACATCCAACAAGGGTCTGTCCATTGCAACTGTGTGTGTCTCGCTATCTATCTGTCTGCAAGTGTGTAACAGGTAGGAAATCATTCAGTTTCTATACATGTATTGACTTTCTTTTTTTTGTCTCACAGGTTTTTTTTGGATAGCATGACCGCCTCCCTCCCTTCCTGATGATGGATCTGTCCTTCAAGGGTCTGTGCATCTGCAACTGTGTGTGACTCGATACTATCTTTCTGCAGGTGTGTAACTGGTTGGTGATCATTCAGTTTCTATACATGTATTGACTTTCTTTTTTGTGTTACAGGTTCTCAAGAAGTCCAACAACCTCTTGTTCTCACTGAAGGTGTATCCTTCTAACAAATATATTTTCATCTGCAACTGTGTGTGGTTCGCTGTCCATCATTCTGCAACTCTGTAAGTGTTCATTCAGTTTCTATACATATATTGCCTTTTTGATGTATTACAGGCTTACAGGACCAATGGCTCCCCCCCTTACTGATGATTCATACAGCCAACAAGGGTCTGTCCACTGCAAATGTGTGTGGCTCGCTATCAATCTTTTTGCAAATGTGTAACAGGTTGGTGATCATTCAGTTTGTGTACATGTATTGACTTTCTTTTTTTTTCCTACAGGTTCTCAAGAAGTCCATCAACCTCTTCTTCTCCCTGAAGGTGTATCCTTCTAACAAATATATTTTCATCTGCAACTGTGTGTGGTTCGCTGTCCATCATTCTGCAACTCTGTAACAGGTAAGTCATCATTCAGTTTCTATACATGTATTGTCTTTTTTTGTCTTACAGGCTTTCAGGACCAATGGCTCCCCGCTTCCTGATGGTGCATACAGCCAACAAGGGTCTGTCCATTGCAACTGTGTGTGTCTCGCTATCTATCTGTCTGCAAGTGTGTAACAGGTAGGTAATCATTCAGTTCCTATACATGTATTGACTTTCTTTTCTTGTCTTGCAGGTTTTTCCGGACCGCATGAACCCCTTCCTCCCTGATGGTGAATCTGTCCTTCAAGGGTCTGTGCATCTGCAACTGTGTGTGACTCGCTACTATCTGTCTGCAAGTGTGTAACAGGTGGGTAATCATTCAGTTTCTATACATGTATTAACTTTCTTTTTTTGTTACAGGTACTCAAGAAGTCCATCAACCACTTTTTCTCCCTGAAGGTGTATCCTTCTAACAAATATATTTCCATCTGCAACTGTGTCCGGTTCGCTGTCCAACATTCTGCAACTCTGTAACAGGTAAGTGATCATTCAGTTTCTATACATGTATTGCCTTTTTGTTGTCTTACAGGGTTTTAGGGCCAATGGCTCCCCTCTTCCTGATGGTGCATACAGCCAACAAGGGTCTGTCCATTGCAACAGTGTGTGTGGCTCGCTATCAATCTTCAAGTGTGTAACAGATAGGTGATCATTCAGTTTCTATACATGTATTGACTTTCTTTTTTGTGTTACAGGTTCTCAAGAAGTCCATCAACCTCTTCTTCTCCCTGAAGGTGTATCCTTCTAACAAATATATTTTCATCTGCAACTGTGTGTGGCTAGCTATCAGTCTGCCTGCGAGTGTGTAACAGGTAGGTGATCATTCAGTTTCTATACATGTATTGACTTTTTTGTTTGTGATACAGGATCTCAAGAAGTCCATCCACCTCTTATTCTCCCTGAAGGTGTATCCTTCTAACAAATATATTTCCATCTGCAACTGTGTCTGGTTCGCTGTCCATCATTCTGCAACTCTGTAACAGGTAAGTGATCAGTCAGTTTCTATACATGTATTACCTTTTTGTTGTCTTACAGGCTTTTCAGATAGTATGACCCCCTCCCTCCCTGATGGTGGATCTGTCCTTCAAGGGTCTGTGCATCTGAAACTGTGTGTGACTCGCTACTTTCTGTCTGCAAGTGTGTAACAGGTAGGTAATCTTTTTGTTTTTATACATGTATTGCCTTTTTGTTGTCTTAGAGGCATTCAGGACCAATGGCTCCCCCCTTCCTGAAGGTGCATACAGCAAACAAGGGTCTGTCCAATTGCAACTTTGTGTTGCTCGCTATCCATCTATCTGCAAGTGTGTAACAGGTAGGTAATCATTTAGTTTCTATACATGTATTGACTTTCTTTTTTTGTCTTACAGGTTTTTCGGATAGCACGACCACCTCCATACCTTTCTGATGGTGCATACAGCCAACAAGGGTCTGTCCATTGCAACTGTGTGTGTGTGGATCGCTACTATCTGTCTGCAAGTGTGTAACAGGTAGGTGATCATTCAGTTTCTATACATGTATTGCCTTTCTTTTTTGTGTTACAGGTTCTCAAGAAGTCCATCAACCTCTTCTTTTCCCTGAATGTGTATCCTTCTAACAAATATATTTTCATCGCAACTGTGTCCGGTTCACTGTCCATCATTCTGCAACTCTGTAAGTGATCATTCAGTTTCTGTACATGAATTGCCTTTTTGTTGTCTTACAGGCTTTCAGGACCAATGGCTCCCCCCTTCCTGATGGTGTATACAGCCAATAAGGGTCTGTGCATCTGCAACTGTGTGTGACTCGCTACTATCTGTCTACATGTGTGTAACAGTTTGGTGATCATTCAGTTTCTATACATGTATTGACTTTCTTTTTTTTTGTCTTATAGGTTCTCAAGAAGTCCGTCAACCTCTTCTTCTCCCTGAAGGTGTATCCTAACAAATATATTTCCATCTGCAACTGTGTGTGTTTCGCTGTCCATCATTCTGCAACTCTGTAACAGGTAAGTGATCATTCAGTTTCTATACATGAATTGTCTTTTTGTTGTCTTACAGGCTTTCAGGACCAATGGCTCCCCCCTTCCTGATGGTGCATATAGCCAACAAGGGTCTGTCCATTGCAACTGTGTGTGTGGCTCGCTATCTATCTGTCTGCAAGTGTGTAAAAGGTAGGTGATCATTCAGTTTCTATACACGTATTGCATTTTTGTTGTCTTACAGGCTTTCAGTTCCAATGGCTCCCCCCT
Organism: Salminus brasiliensis; assembly: GCF_030463535.1. Classification (NCBI taxonomy): domain Eukaryota; kingdom Metazoa; phylum Chordata; class Actinopteri; order Characiformes; family Bryconidae; genus Salminus; species Salminus brasiliensis. The sequence continues at coordinate 28,341,398 of NC_132887.1, forward strand.
TCCTGATGGTGCATACAGCCAACAAGGGTCTGTCCATTGCAACTGTGTGTGTGGCTCGCTATCTACCTGTCTGCAAGTGTGTAACAGGTAGGTGATCATTCAGTTTCTATACATGTATTTCCTTTTTGTTGTCTTACAGGCTTTTAGGACCAATGGCTCCCCCCTTCCTGATGGTGCATACAGCCAACAAGGGTCTGTCCATTTCAACTGTGTGTGTGGCTCGCTACTATCTGTCTGCAAGTGTGTAACAGGTAGGTAATCATTCAGTTTCTATACATGTTTTGACTTTCTTTTTTGTGTTACAGGTAATCAAGAAGTCCATCAACCTCTTTTTCTCCCTGAAGGTGTATCCTTCTAACAAATATATTTCCATCTGCAACTGTGTCCGGTTCGCTGTCCAACATTCTGCAACTCTGTAACAGGTAAGTGATCATTCAGTTTCTATACATGTATTGCCTTTTTGTTGTCTTACAGGTTTTTATGACCAATGGCTCCCCCCTTCCTGATGGTGCATACAGCCAACAAGAGTCTGACAATTGCAACTGTGTGTGTGGCTTGCTATCTATCTGTCTGCAAGTGTGTAACAAGTAGGTGATCATTCAGTTTCTATACATGTATTGCCTTTCTTTTTTGTGTTACAGGTTCTCAAGAATTCCATCAACCTCTTCTTTTCCCTGAATGTGTATCCTTCTAACAAATATATTTTCATCTGCAACTGTGTCCGGTTCACTGTCCATCATTCTGCAACTCTGTAAGTGATCATTCAGTTTCTGTACATGAATTGCCTTTTTGTTGTCTTACAGGCTTTCAGGACCAATGGCTCCCCCCTTCCTGATGGTGTATACAGCCAATAAGGGTCTGTCCATTGCAACTGTGTGTGTGGCTCGCTATCAATCTGTCTGCAAGTGGTAACAGGTAGGTGATCATTCAGTTTCTATACATGTATTGACTTTCTTTTTTTGTCTTACAGGTTTTTCGGACAGTATGACTCCCTCCCTCCCTGATGGTGGATCTGTCCTTCAAGGGTCTGTGCATCTGCAACTGTGTGTGACTCGCTACTATCTGTCTACATGTGTGTAACAGTTTGGTGATCATTCAGTTTCTATACATGTTTTGACTTTCTTTTTTTGTCTTACAGGTTCTCAAGAAGTCCATCAACCTCTTCTTCTCCCTGAAGGTGTATCCTTCTAACAAATATATTTTCATCTGCAACTGTGTGTGGTTCGCTGTCCATTATCCTGCAACTCTGTAAGTGATCATTCAGTTTCTATACATATATTGCCTTTTTGTTGTCTTACAGGCTTTCAGGACCAATGGCTCCCCCCTTCCTGAAGGTGCATACCACCAACAAGAGTCTGTCCATTGCAACTGTGTGTGTGGTTTGCTATCTATCTGTCTGCAAGTGTGTAACAAGTAGGTGATCATTCAGTTTCTATACATGTATTGACTTTCTTTTTTGTCTTACAGGTTTTTCCATACCGCATGACCCCCTCCCTCCCTGATGGTGAATCTGTCCTTCAAGGGTCTGTGCTTCTGCAACTGTGTGTGACTTGCTACTTTCTGTCTGCACATGTGTAATAGGTTGGTGATCATTCAGTTTGTATACATGTATTGACTCTGTTTTTTGTGTTACAGGTACTCAAGAAGTCCATCAATCTCTTCTTCTCCCTGAAGGTGTATCCTTCGAACAAACATTTTCATCTACAACTGTGTCCGGTTCTCTGTCAATCATTCTGCAACTCTGTAACAGGTAAATGATCTTTCAGTTTCTATACATGTAGTGCCTTTTTGTAGTCTTACAGGCTTTCAAGACCAGTGGCTCCCCCCTTCTTGATTGTGCATACAGCCTACAAGGGTCTGTCCATTGCAACTGTTTGTGTGGCTCGCTAATTATCTGTCTGCAAGTGTGTAACAGGTAGGTAATCATTCAGTTTCTATACATGTATTGACTTTCTTTTCTTGTCTTGCAGGTTTTTCCGGACCGCATGAACCCCTCCCTTCCTGATGGTGAATCTGTCCTTCAAGGGTCTGTGCATCTGCAACTGTGTGTGACTCGATACTATCTGTCTGCAAGTGTGTAACAGGTAGGTAATCATTCAGTTTGTATACATGTATTGACTTTCTTTTTTGTGTTACAGGTACTCAAGAAGTCCATCAACCTCTTCTTCTCCATGAAGGTGTATCCTTCTAACAAATATATTTTTATCTGCAACTGTGTGTGGTTCGCTGTCCATCATTCTGCAACTCTGTAACAGGTAAGTAATCATTCAGTTTCTATACATGTATTGCCTTTTTTTTGTCTTACAGGCTTTCAAGACCAATCCCTCCCCCTTCCTGATGGTGCATACAGCCAACAAGGGTCTGTCCATTGCAACTGTGTGTGGCTAGCTATCAGTCTGCCTGCGAGTGTGTAACAGGTAAGTGATCATTCAGTTTCTATACATGTATTGCCTTTTTGTTGTCTTACAGGCTTTTCAGATAGTATGACCCCCTCCCTCCCTGATGGTGGATCTGTCCTTCAAGGGTCTGTGCATCTGCAACTGTGTGTGACTCGCTACTATCTGTCTACATGTGTGTAACAGTTTGGTGATCATTCAGTTTCTATACATGTATTGACTTTCTTTTTTTTTGTCTTATAGGTTCTCAAGAAGTCCGTCAACCTCTTCTTCTCCCTGAAGGTGTATCCTAACAAATATATTTCCATCTGCAACTGTGTGTGTTTCGCTGTCCATCATTCTGCAACTCTGTAACAGGTAAGTGATCATTCAGTTTCTATACATGAATTGTCTTTTTGTTGTCTTACAGGCTTTCAGGACCAATGGCTCCCCCCGTCCTGATGGTGCATATAGCCAACAAGGGTCTGTCCATTGCAACTGTGTGTGTGGCTCGCTATCTATCTGTCTGCAAGTGTGTAAAAGGTAGGTGATCATTCAGTTTCTATACAAGTATTGCATTTTTGTTGTCTTACAGGCTTTCAGTTCCAATGGCTCCCCCCTTCCTGATGGTGCATACAGCCAACAAGGGTCTGTCCATTGCAACTGTGTATGTGGCTCGCTATCACTCTTCAAGTGTGTAACTGGTTGGTGATCATTCAGTTTCTATACATGTATTGAATTTCTTTTTTGTGTTACAGGTTCTCAAGAAGTCAATCAACCTCTTCTTCTCCCTGAAGGTGTATCCTTCTAACAAATATATTTTCATCTGCAACTGTGTGTGGTTCGCTGTCCATCATTCTGCAACTCTGTAACAGGTAAGTGATCATTCAGTTTCTATACATGAATTGTCTTTTTGTTGTCTCACAGGCTTTCAGGACCAATGGCTCCCCCCTTCCTGATGGTGCATACAGCCAAGAAGGGTCTGTCCATTGCAACTGTGTGTATGTGGTTCGCTACTATCTGTCTGCAAGTGTGTAACAGGTAGGTAATCATTCAGTTTCTATACATGTTTTGACTTTCTTTTTTGTGTTACAGGTAATCAAGAAGTCCATCAACCTCTTTTTCTCCCTGAAGGTGTATCCTTCTAACAAATATATTTCCATCTGCAACTGTGTCCGGTTCGCTGTCCAACATTCTGCAACTCTGTAACAGGTAAGTGATCATTCAGTTTCTATACATGTATTGCCTTTTTGTTGTCTTACAGGTTTTTAGGACCAATGGCTCCCCCCTTCCTGATGGTGCATACAGCCAACAAGGGTCTGTCCATTGCAGCTGTGTGTGTGGCTCGCTATCAATCTTCAAGTGTGTAACAGGTTGGTGATCATTCAGTTTCTATACATGTATTGACTTTCTTTTTTGTGTTACAGGTTCTCAAGAAGTCCATCAACCTCTTCTTCTCCCTGAAGGTATATCCTGCTAACAAATATATTTTCATCTGCAACTGTGTGTGGTTCGCTGTCCATCATTCTGCAACTCTGTAACAGGTAAATGATCATTCAGTTTCTATACATGTATTCCCTTTTTTTTTTCTTACAGGCTTTCAAGACCAATGGCTCCCCCCTTCCTGATGGTGCATACAGCCAACAAGGGTCTGTCCATTTAAACTATGTGTGTGGCTCACTATCTATCTGTCTGCAAGTGTGTAACAGGTCAGGTAGGTGATCATTCAGTTTCCATACATGTATTGACTTTCTTTTTTTTTGTTACATGTTCTCAAGAAGTCAATCAACCTCTTCTTCTCCCTGAAGGTGTATCCTTCTAACAAATATATTTTCATCTGCAACTGTGTGTGGTTCGCTGTCCATCATTCTGCAACTCTGTAACAGGTAAGTGATCATTCAGTTTCTATACATGAATTGTCTTTTTGTTGTCTCACAGGCTTTCAGGACCAATGGCTCCCCCCTTCCTGATGGTGCATACAGTCAAGAAGGGTCTGTCCATTGCAACTGTGTGTATGTGGTTCGCTACTATCTGTCTGCAAGTGTGTAACAGGTAGGTAATCATTCAGTTTCTATACATGTTTTGACTTTCTTTTTTGTGTTACAGGTAATCAAGAAGTCCATCAACCTCTTTTTCTCCCTGAAGGTGTATCCTTCTAACAAATATATTTCCATCTGCAACTGTGTCCGGTTCGCTGTCCAACATTCTGCAACTCTGTAACAGGTAAGTGATCATTCAGTTTCTATACATGTATTGCCTTTTTGTTGTCTTACAGGTTTTTAGGACCAATGGCTCCCCCCTTCCTGATGGTGCATACAGCCAACAAGGGTCTGTCCATTGCAGCTGTGTGTGTGGCTCGCTATCAATCTTCAAGTGTGTAACAGGTTGGTGATCATTCAGTTTCTATACATGTATTGACTTTCTTTTTTGTGTTACAGGTTCTCAAGAAGTCCATCAACCTCTTCTTCTCCCTGAAGGTATATCCTGCTAACAAATATATTTTCATCTGCAACTGTGTGTGGTTCGCTGTCCATCATTCTGCAACTCTGTAACAGGTAAATGATCATTCAGTTTCTATACATGTATTCCCTTTTTTTTTTCTTACAGGCTTTCAAGACCAATGGCTCCCCCCTTCCTGATGGTGCATACAGCCAACAAGGGTCTGTCCATTTAAACTATGTGTGTGGCTCACTATCTATCTGTCTGCAAGTGTGTAACAGGTCAGGTAGGTGATCATTCAGTTTCCATACATGTATTGACTTTCTTTTTTTTTGTGACATGTTCTCAAGAAGTCCATCAACCTCTTCTTCTCCCTGAAGGTGTATCCTTCTAACAAATATATTTTCATCTGCAACTGTGTGTGGTTCGCTGTCCATCATTCTGCAACTCTGTAACAGGTAAGTGATCATTCAGTTTCTATACATGAATTGTCTTTTTGTTGTCTCACAGGCTTTCAGGACCAATGGCTCCCCCCTTCCTGATGGTGCATACAGCCAAGAAGGGTCTGTCCATTGCAACTGTGTGTATGTGGTTCGCTACTATCTGTCTGCAAGTGTGTAACAGGTAGGTAATCATTCAGTTTCTATACATGTTTTGACTTTCTTTTTTGTGTTACAGGTAATCAAGAAGTCCATCAACCTCTTTTTCTCCCTGAAGGTGTATCCTTCTAACAAATATATTTCCATCTGCAACTGTGTCCGGTTCGCTGTCCAACATTCTGCAACTCTGTAACAGGTAAGTGATCATTCAGTTTCTATACATGTATTGCCTTTTTGTTGTCTTACAGGCTTTCAAGACCAATGGCTCCCCCCTTCCTGATGGTGCATACAGCCAACAAGGGTCTGTCCATTGCAGCTGTGTGTGTGGCTCGCTATCAATCTTCAAGTGTGTAACAGGTTGGTGATCATTCAGTTTCTATACATGTATTGACTTTCTTTTTTGTGTTACAGGTTCTCAAGAAGTCCATCAACCTCTTCTTCTCCCTGAAGGTATATCCTGCTAACAAATATATTTTCATCTGCAACTGTGTGTGGTTCGCTGTCCATCATTCTGCAACTCTGTAACAGGTAAATGATCATTCAGTTTCTATACATGTATTCCCTTTTTTTTTTCTTACAGGCTTTCAAGACCAATGGCTCCCCCCTTCCTGATGGTGCATACAGCCAACAAGGGTCTGTCCATTTAAACTATGTGTGTGGCTCACTATCTATCTGTCTGCAAGTGTGTAACAGGTAGGTAATCATTTAGTTTCTATACATGTATTGACTTTCTTTTTTTGTCTTGCAGGTTTTTCGGATAGCACGACCGCCTCCCTCCCTTCCTGATGGTGAATCTGTCCTTCAAGGGTCTGTCCATTGCAACTGTGTGTGTCTCGCTATCAATCTGCCTGCGAGTGTGTAACAGGTAGGTGATCATTCATTTCTATACATGTATTGACTTTCTTTTTTTGTCTTACAGGTTTTTCGGATAGCACGACCGCCTCCCTCTCTTCCTGATGGTGCATACAGCCAACAAGGGTCTGTCCATTGCAACTGTGTGTGTGGATCGCTACTATCTGTCTGCAAATGTGTAACAGGTTGGTGATCATTCAGTTTCTATACATGTATTGCCTTTCTTTTTTGTGTTACAGGTTCTCAAGAAGTCCATCAACCTCTTCTTTTCCCTGAATGTGTATCCTTCTAACAAATATATTTTCATCTGCAACTGTGTCCGGTTCACTGTCCATCATTCTGCAACTCTGTAAGTGATCATTCAGTTTCTGTACATGAATTGCCTTTTTGTTGTCTTACAGGCTTTCAGGACCAATGGCTCCCCTCTTCCTGATGTATACAGCCAATAAGGGTCTGTCCATTGCAACTGTGTGTGTGGCTCGCTATCAATCTGTCTGCAAGTGTGTAACAGGTAGGTGATCATTCAGTTTCTATACATGTATTGACTTTCTTTTTTGTCTTACAGGTTTTTCCGTACCGCATGACCCCCTCCCTCCCTGATGGTGAATCTGTCCTTCAAGGGTCTGTGCTTCTGCAACTGTGTGTGACTTGCTACTTTCTGTCTGCACATGTGTAACAGGTTGGTGATCATTCAGTTTGTATACATGTATTGACTCTGTTTTTTGTGTTACAGGTACTCAAGAAGTCCATCAATCTCTTCTTCTCCCTGAAGGTGTATCCTTCGAACAAACATTTTCATCTACAACTGTGTCCGGTTCTCTGTCAATCATTCTGCAACTCTGTAACAGGTAAATGATCTTTCAGTTTCTATACATGTAGTGCCTTTTTGTAGTCTTACAGGCTTTCAAGACCAGTGGCTCCCCCCTTCTTGATTGTGCATACAGCCTACAAGGGTCTGTCCATTGCAACTGTTTGTGTGGCTCGCTAATTATCTGTCTGCAAGTGTGTAACAGGTAGGTAATCATTCAGTTTCTATACATGTATTGACTTTCTTTTCTTGTCTTGCAGGTTTTTCCGGACCGCATGAACCCCTCCCTTCCTGATGGTGAATCTGTCCTTCAAGGGTCTGTGCATCTGCAACTGTGTGTGACTCGATACTATCTGTCTGCAAGTGTGTAACAGGTAGGTAATCATTCAGTTTGTATACATGTATTGACTTTCTTTTTTGTGTTACAGGTACTCAAGAAGTCCATCAACCTCTTCTTCTCCATGAAGGTGTATCCTTCTAACAAATATATTTTTATCTGCAACTGTGTGTGGTTCGCTGTCCATCATTCTGCAACTCTGTAACAGGTAAGTAATCATTCAGTTTCTATACATGTATTGCCTTTTTTTTGTCTTACAGGCTTTCAAGACCAATCCCTCCCCCTTCCTGATGGTGCATACAGCCAACAAGGGTCTGTCCATTGCAACTGTGTGTGGCTAGCTATCAGTCTGCCTGCGAGTGTGTAACAGGTAAGTGATCATTCAGTTTCTATACATGTATTGCCTTTTTGTTTTCTTACAGGCTTTTCAGATAGTATGACCCCCTCCCTCCCTGATGGTGGATCTGTCCTTCAAGGGTCTGTGCATCTGCAACTGTGTGTGACTCGCTACTATCTGTCTACATGTGTGTAACAGTTTGGTGATCATTCAGTTTCTATACATGTATTGACTTTCTTTTTTTTTGTCTTATAGGTTCTCAAGAAGTCCGTCAACCTCTTCTTCTCCCTGAAGGTGTATCCTAACAAATATATTTCCATCTGCAACTGTGTGTGTTTCGCTGTCCATCATTCTGCAACTCTGTAACAGGTAAGTGATCATTCAGTTTCTATACATGAATTGTCTTTTTGTTGTCTTACAGGCTTTCAGGACCAATGGCTCCCCCCGTCCTGATGGTGCATATAGCCAACAAGGGTCTGTCCATTGCAACTGTGTGTGTGGCTCGCTATCTATCTGTCTGCAAGTGTGTAAAAGGTAGGTGATCATTCAGTTTCTATACAAGTATTGCGTTTTTGTTGTCTTACAGGCTTTCAGTTCCAATGGCTCCCCCCTTCCTGATGGTGCATACAGCCAACAAGGGTCTGTCCATTGCAACTGTGTATGTGGCTCGCTATCACTCTTCAAGTGTGTAACTGGTTGGTGATCATTCAGTTTCTATACATGTATTGAATTTCTTTTTTGTGTTACAGGTTCTCAAGAAGTCAATCAACCTCTTCTTCTCCCTGAAGGTGTATCCTTCTAACAAATATATTTTCATCTGCAACTGTGTGTGGTTCGCTGTCCATCATTCTGCAACTCTGTAACAGGTAAGTGATCATTCAGTTTCTATACATGAATTGTCTTTTTGTTGTCTCACAGGCTTTCAGGACCAATGGCTCCCCCCTTCCTGATGGTGCATACAGCCAAGAAGGGTCTGTCCATTGCAACTGTGTGTATGTGGTTCGCTACTATCTGTCTGCAAGTGTGTAACAGGTAGGTAATCATTCAGTTTCTATACATGTTTTGACTTTCTTTTTTGTGTTACAGGTAATCAAGAAGTCCATCAACCTCTTTTTCTCCCTGAAGGTGTATCCTTCTAACAAATATATTTCCATCTGCAACTGTGTCCGGTTCGCTGTCCAACATTCTGCAACTCTGTAACAGGTAAGTGATCATTCAGTTTCTATACATGTATTGCCTTTTTGTTGTCTTACAGGTTTTTAGGACCAATGGCTCCCCCCTTCCTGATGGTGCATACAGCCAACAAGGGTCTGTCCATTGCAGCTGTGTGTGTGGCTCGCTATCAATCTTCAAGTGTGTAACAGGTTGGTGATCATTCAGTTTCTATACATGTATTGACTTTCTTTTTTGTGTTACAGGTTCTCAAGAAGTCCATCAACCTCTTCTTCTCCCTGAAGGTATATCCTGCTAACAAATATATTTTCATCTGCAACTGTGTGTGGTTCGCTGTCCATCATTCTGCAACTCTGTAACAGGTAAATGATCATTCAGTTTCTATACATGTATTCCCTTTTTTTTTTCTTACAGGCTTTCAAGACCAATGGCTCCCCCCTTCCTGATGGTGCATACAGCCAACAAGGGTCTGTCCATTTAAACTATGTGTGTGGCTCACTATCTATCTGTCTGCAAGTGTGTAACAGGTCAGGTAGGTGATCATTCAGTTTCCATACATGTATTGACTTTCTTTTTTTTTGTTACATGTTCTCAAGAAGTCCATCAACCTCTTCTTCTCCCTGAAGGTGTATCCTTCTAACAAATATATTTTCATCTGCAACTGTGTGTGGTTCGCTGTCCATCATTCTGCAACTCTGTAACAGGTAAGTGATCATTCAGTTTCTATACATGAATTGTCTTTTTGTTGTCTCACAGGCTTTCAGGACCAATGGCTCCCCCCTTCCTGATGGTGCATACAGCCAAGAAGGGTCTGTCCATTGCAACTGTGTGTATGTGGTTCGCTACTATCTGTCTGCAAGTGTGTAACAGGTAGGTAATCATTCAGTTTCTATACATGTTTTGACTTTCTTTTTTGTGTTACAGGTAATCAAGAAGTCCATCAACCTCTTTTTCTCCCTGAAGGTGTATCCTTCTAACAAATATATTTCCATCTGCAACTGTGTCCGGTTCGCTGTCCAACATTCTGCAACTCTGTAACAGGTAAGTGATCATTCAGTTTCTATACATGTATTGCCTTTTTGTTGTCTTACAGGTTTTTAGGACCAATGGCTCCCCCCTTCCTGATGGTGCATACAGCCAACAAGGGTCTGTCCATTGCAGCTGTGTGTGTGGCTCGCTATCAATCTTCAAGTGTGTAACAGGTTGGTGATCATTCAGTTTCTATACATGTATTGACTTTCTTTTTTGTGTTACAGGTTCTCAAGAAGTCCATCAACCTCTTCTTCTCCCTGAAGGTATATCCTGCTAACAAATATATTTTCATCTGCAACTGTGTGTGGTTCGCTGTCCATCATTCTGCAACTCTGTAACAGGTAAATGATCATTCAGTTTCTATACATGTATTCCCTTTTTTTTTTCTTACAGGCTTTCAAGACCAATGGCTCCCCCCTTCCTGATGGTGCATACAGCCAACAAGGGTCTGTCCATTTAAACTATGTGTGTGGCTCACTATCTATCTGTCTGCAAGTGTGTAACAGGTAGGTAATCATTTAGTTTCTATACATGTATTGACTTTCTTTTTTTGTCTTGCAGGTTTTTCGGATAGCACGACCGCCTCCCTCCCTTCCTGATGGTGAATCTGTCCTTCAAGGGTCTGTCCATTGCAACTGTGTGTGTCTCGCTATCAATCTGCCTGCGAGTGTGTAACAGGTAGGTGATCATTCATTTCTATACATGTATTGACTTTCTTTTTTTGTCTTACAGGTTTTTCGGATAGCACGACCGCCTCCCTCTCTTCCTGATGGTGCATACAGCCAACAAGGGTCTGTCCATTGCAACTGTGTGTGTGGATCGCTACTATCTGTCTGCAAATGTGTAACAGGTAGGTGATCATTCAGTTTCTATACATGTATTGCCTTTCTTTTTTGTGTTACAGGTTCTCAAGAAGTCCATCAACCTCTTCTTTTCCCTGAATGTGTATCCTTCTAACAAATATATTTTCATCTGCAACTGTGTCCGGTTCACTGTCCATCATTCTGCAACTCTGTAAGTGATCATTCAGTTTCTGTACATGAATTGCCTTTTTGTTGTCTTACAGGCTTTCAGGACCAATGGCTCCCCTCTTCCTGATGTATACAGCCAATAAGGGTCTGTCCATTGCAACTGTGTGTGTGGCTCGCTATCAATCTGTCTGCAAGTGTGTAACAGGTAGGTGATCATTCAGTTTCTATACATGTATTGACTTTCTTTTTTTGTCTTACAGGTTTTTCGGACAGTATGACCCCCTCCCTCCCTGATGGTGGATCTGTCCTTCAAGGGTCTGTGCATCTGCAACTGTGTGTGACTCGCTACTATCTGTCTGCTCGTGTGATCACAGTTTGGTGATCAATCAGTTTCTATACAAGTATTGACTTTCTTTTTTTTGTCTTACAGGTTCTCAAGAAGTCCATCAACCTCTTCTTCTCCCTGAAGGTGTATCCTTCTAACAAATATATTTTCATCTGCAACTGTGTGTTTCGCTGTCCATCATTCTGCAACTCTGTAACAGGTAAGTGATCATTCAGGTTCTATACATGAATTGTCTTTTTGTTGTCTTAAAGGCTTTCAGGACCAATGGCTCCCCCCTTCCTGATGGTGCATACAGCCAAGAAGGGTCTGTCCATTGCAACTGTGTGTGTGGCTCGCAATTTATCTGTCTGCAAGTGTGTAACAGGTAGGTGATCATTCAGTTTCTATATACGTATTGCATTTTTGTTGTCTGACAGGCTTTCAGTTCCAATGTCTCCCCCCTCCCTGATGGTGCATACAGCCAACAAAGGTCTTTCCATTGCAACTGTTTGTATGTGGCTCGCTACTATCTGTCTGCAAGTGTGTAACAGGTAGGTAATCATTCAGTTTCTATACATGTATTAACTTTCTTTTTTGTGTTACAGGTACTCAAGAAGAACATCAACCTCTTTTTCTCCCTGAAGGTGTATCCTTCTAACAAATATATTTCCATCTGCAACTGTGTCCGGTTCGCTGTCCAACATTCTGCAACTCTGTAACAGGTAAGTGATCATTCAGTTTCTATACATGTATTGCCTTTTTGTTGTCTTACAGGCTTTCAGGACCAATGGCTCCCCCCTTCGTGATGGTGCATTCAGCCAACAAGGGTCTGTCCATTGCAATTGTGTGTGTGGCTCGCTACTATCTTTCTGCAAGTGTGGAACAGGTAGGAAATCATTCAGTTTCTTTACATATATTCACTTTCTTTTTTGTTTTACAGGTACTCAAGAAGTCCATCTACCTCTTCTTCTCCCTGAAGGTGTATCCTTCTAACAAATATATTTTCATCTGCAACTGTGTCCGGTTCGCTGTCCAACATTCTGCAACTCTGTAACAGGTAAGTGATCATTCAGTTTCTATACATGTATTGCCTTTTTGTTGTCTTACATTTTTTTTAGGACCAATTGCTCCCCCCTTCCTGATGGTGCATACAGCCAACAAGGGTCTGTCCATTGCAACTGTGTGTGTGGCTCGCTATCAATCTTCAAGTGTGTAACAGGTTGGTGATCATTCAGTGTCTATACATGTATTGACTTTCTTTTTTGTGTTACAGGTTCTCAAGAAGTCCATCAACCTCTTCTTCTCCCTGAAGGTGTATCCTTCTAACAAATATATTTTCATCTGCAACTGTGTGTGGTTCGCTGTCCATCATTCTGCAACTCTGTAACAGGTAAGTGATCATTCAGTTTCTATACATGTATTGCCTTTTTGTTGTCTTACAGGCTTTCAGGACCAATGGCTCCCCTCTTCCCGATGGTGCATACATCCAACAAGGGTCTGTCCATTGCAACTGTGTGTGTCTCGATATCACTCTTCAAGTCTGTAACAGGTTGGTGATCATTCAGTTTCTATATATGAATTGTCTTTTTGTTGTCTTACAGGCATTCAGGACCAATGGCTCCCCCCTTCCTGATGGTGCATACAGCGAACAAGGGTCTTTCCATTGCAACTGTGTGTGTGGCTCACTATCAATCTTTTTGCAAGTGTGTAACAGGTAGGTAATCATTCAGTTTCTATACATGTATTGACTTTCTTTTTTGTGTTACAGGTTCTCAAGAAGTCAATCAACCTCTTCTTCTCCCTGTAGGTGTATCCTTCTAACAAATATATTTTCATCTGCAACTGTGTGTGGTTCGCTGTCCATCATTCTGCAACACTGTAACAGGTAAGTGATCATTCAGTTTCTATACATGTATTGCCTTTTTGTTGTCTTACAGGCTTTTCAGACAGTATGACCCACTCCCTCCCTGATGGTGGATCTGTCCTTCAAGGGTCTGTCCATCTGCAACTGTGTGTGACTCGCTACTTTCTGTCTGCAAGTGTGTAACAGGTAGGTGATCATTTAGTTTTTATACATGCATTGCCTCTTTGTTGTCTTACAGGCTTTCAGGACCAATGGCTCCCCCCTTTCTGATGGTGCATACAGCCAACAAGGGTCTGTCCGTTGCAACTGTGTGTGTGGCTCAATATCAATCTGTTTGCAAGTGTGTAACAGGTAGGTGATCATTCAGTTTCTATACATGTATTGTTTTTCTTTTTTTGTCTTATAGGTTTTTTGGACAGTATGACCCCCTCCCTCCCTGATGGTGGATCTGTCCTTAAAGTGTTTGTCCATCTGCGACTGTGTGTGACTCGATACTATCTATCTGCACGTGTGTAACAGTTTGGTGATAATGCAGTTTCTATACATGTATTGACTTTCTTTTTTTGTCTTACAGGTTCTCAAGACGTCCATCAACCTCTTTTTCTCCCTGAAGGTGTATCCTTCTAAGAAATATATTTCCATCTGCAACTGTGTCCGGTTCGCTGTCCAACATTCTGCAACTCTGTAACAGGTAACTGATCATTCAGTTTCTATACATGAATTGTCTTTTTGTTGTCTTACAGGCTTTTAGGACCAATGGCTCCCCCCTTCCTGATGGTGCATACAGCCAAGAAGGGTCTGTCCATTGCAACTGTGTGTGTGGCTCGCTATCTATCTGTCTGCAAGTGTGTAAAAGGTAGGTGATCATTCAGTTTCTATACACGTATTGCATTTTTGTTGTCTTACAGGCTTTCAGTTTCAATGGCTCCCCCCTTCCTGATGGTGCATACAGCCAACAAGGGTCTGTCCATTGCAACTGTGTGTGTGGCTCGCTATCACTCTTCAAGTGTGTAACAGGTTGGTGATCATTTAGTTTCTATACATGAATTGTCTTTTTGTTGTCTTACAGGCATTCAGGACCAATGGCTCCCCCCTTCCTGATGGTGCATACAGCGAACAAGGGTCTGTCCATTGCAACTGTGTGTGTCTCGATATCTATCTGTCTGCAAGTGTGTAACAGGTAGGTAATCATTCAGTTCCTATACATGTATTGACTTTCTTTTCTTGTCTTGCAGGTTTTTCCGGACCGCATGAACCCCTTCCTCCCTGATGGTGAATCTGTCCTTCAAGGGTCTGTGCATCTGCAACTGTGTGTGACTCGCTACTATCTGTCTGCAAGTGTGTAACAGGTAGGTAATCATTCAGTTTCTATACATGTATTAACTTTCTTTTTTGTGTTACAGGTACTCAAGACGTCCATCAACCTCTTTTTCTCCCTGAAGGTGTATCCTTCTAACAAATATATTTCCATCTGCAACTGTGTCCGGTTCGCTGTCCAACATTCTGCAACTCTGTAACAGGTAAGTGATCATTCAGTTTCTATACATGTATTGCCTTTTTGTTGTCTTACAGGTTTTTAGGGCCAATGGCTCCCCTCTTCCTGATGGTGCATACAGCCAACAAGGGTCTGTCCATTGCAACTGTGTGTGTGGCTCGCTATCAATCTTCAAGTGTGTAACAGATGGATGATCATTCAGTTTCTATACATGTATTGACTTTCTTTTTTGTGTTACAGGTTCTCAAGAAGTCCATCAACCTCTTCTTCTCCCTGAAGGTGTATCCTTCTAACAAATATATTTTCATCTGCAACTGTGTGTGGTTCGCTGTCCATCATTCTGCAACTCTGTAACATGTAAGTGATCATTCAGTTTCTATACATGTATTGCCTTTTTGTTGTCTTACAGGTTTTTAGGACCAATGGCTCCCCCCTTCCTGATGGTGCATACAGCCAACAAGGGTCGGTCCATTGCAGCTGTGTGTGTGGCTCGCTATCAATCTTCAAGTGTGTAACAGTTTGGTGATAATGCAGTTTCTATACATGTATTGACTTTCTTTTTTTGTCTTACAGGTTCTCAAGAAGTCCATCAACCTCTTCTTCTCCCTGAAGGTGTATCTTTCTAACAAATATATTTTCATCTGCAACTGTGTGTGGTTCGCTGTCCATTATTCTGCAACTCTGTAACAGGTAAGTGATCATTCAGTTTCTATACATATATTGCCTTTTTCTTGTCTTACAGGCTTTCAAGACCAGTGGCTCCCCCCTTCTTGATGGTGCATACAGCCAACAATGGTCTGTCCATTGCAACTGTGTGTGTTGCTCGCTATTTATCTGTCTGCAAGTGTGTAACAGGTAGGCGATCATTTAGTTTCTTTACATGTATTGACTTTCTTTTTTTTGTGTTACAGGTTCTCAAGAAGTCCATCAACCTCTTCTTCTCCCTGAAGGTGTATTCTTCTAACAAATATATTTTCATCTGCAACTGTGTGTGGTTCGCTGTCCATCATTCTGCAACTCTGTAACAGGTAAGTGACCATTCAGTTTCTATACATGTAGTGCCTTTTTGTTGTCTTACAGGCTTTCAAGACCAGTGGCTCCCCCCTTCTTGATTGTGCATACAGCCAACAAGGGTCTGTCCATTGCAACTGTGTGTGTGCCTCGCTAATTATCTGTTTGCAAGTGTGTAACAGGTAGGTAATCATTCAGTTTCTATACATGTTTTGACTTTCTTTTTTGTGTTACAGGTAATCAAGAAGTCCATCAACCTCTTTTTCTCCCTGAATGTGTATCCTTCTAACAAATATATTTCCATCTGCAACTGTGTCCGGTTCGCTGTCCAACATTCTGCAACTCTGTAACAGGTTGGTGATCATTCAGTTTCTATACATGTATTGCCTTTTTCTTGTCTTACAGGCTTTCAGCACCAGTGGCTTCCCCCTTCCTGATGGTGCATACAGCCAACAAGGGTCTATCCATTGCAACTGTGTGTCTGACTCGCTATCAATTTTCAAGTGTGTAACAGGTTGGTGATCATTCAGTTTCTATACATGTATTGACTTTCTTTTTTGTGTTACAGGTTCTCAAGAAGTCCATCAACCTCTTCTTCTCCCTGAAGGTGTATCCTTCTAACAAATATATTTTCATCTGCAACTGTGTGTGGTTCGCTGTCCATCATTCTGCAACTCTGTAACAGGTAAGTGATCATTCAGTTTCTATACATGTATTGCCTTTTTGTTGTCTTACAGGCTTTTCAGACAGTATGACCCACTCCCTCCCTGATGGTGGATCTGTCCTTCAAGGGTCTGTCCATCTGCAACTGTGTGTGACTCGCTACTTTCTGTCTGCAAGTGTGTAACAGGCAGGTGATCATTTAGTTTTTATACATGCATTGCCTCTTTGTTGTCTTACAGGCTTTCAGGACCAATGGCTCCCCCCTTTCTGATGGTGCATACAGCCAACAAGGGTCTGTCCGTTGCAACTGTGTGTGTGGCTCAATATCAATCTGTTTGCAAGTGTGTAACAGGTAGGTGATCATTCAGTTTCTATACATGTATTGACTTTCTTTTTTTGTCTTACAGGTTTTTTGGACAGTATGACCCCCTCCCTCCCTGATGGTGGATCTGTCCTTTAAGTGTTTGTGCATCTGCGACTGTGTGTGACTCGATACTATCTATCTGCACGTGTGTAACAGTTTGGTGATAATGCAGGTTCTATACATGTATTGACTTTCTTTTTTTGTCTTACAGGTTCTCAAGAAGTCCATCAACCTCTTCTTCTCCCTGAAGGTGTATCTTTCTAACAAATATATTTTCATCTGCAACTGTGTGTGGTTCGCTGTCCATTATTCTGCAACTCTGTAACAGGTAAGTGATCATTCAGTTTCTATACATGTATTGCCTTTTTGTTGTCTTACAGGCTTTCAGGAGCAATGGCTCCCGTCCCTTCCTGATGGTGCATACAGCCAACAAGGGTCTGTCCATTGCAACTGTTTGTGTGGCTCGTTATCCAACTGTCTGCAAGTGTGTAACAGGTAGGTGATCATTTAATTTCTATACATGTATTGCCTTTTTGTTGTCTTACAGGCTTTCAGGACCAATGGCTCCCCCCTTCGTGATGGTGCATACAGCCAACAAGGGTCTGTCCATTGCAACTGTGTGTGTGGCTCGCTAACAATCTGTCTGCAAGTGTGTAAGAGGTAGGTGATCATTCAGTTTCTATACATGAATTGACTTTCTTTTTTTGTCTTACAGGTTTTTCGGACAGTATGACCCCCTCCCTCCCTGATGGTGGATCTGTCCTTAAAGTGTTTGTGCATCTGCAACTGTGTATGACAAGATACTATCTGTCTGCACGTGTGTAACAGGTAGGTGATCATTCATTTTCTATACATGTATTGACTTTCTTTTTTGTGTTACAGGTTCTCAAGAAGTCCATCAACCTCTTCTTCTCCCTGAAGGTATATCCTTCTAACAAATATATTTTCATCTGAAACTGTGTGTGGTTCGCTGTCCATCATTCTGCAACTCTGTAACAGGTAAGTGATCATTCAGTTTCTATACATGTATTGCCTTTTTGTTGTCTTACAGGCTTTCAGGACCAATGGCTCCCCCCTTCCCGATGGTGCATACATCCAACAAGGGTCTGTCCATTGCAACTGTGTGTGTCTCGATATCTATCTGTCTGCAAGTGTGTAACAGGTAGGTAATCATTCAGTTCCTATACATGTATTGACTTTCTTTTCTTGTCTTGCAGGTTTTTCCGGACCGCATGAACCCCTTCCTCCCTGATGGTGAATCTGTCCTTCAATGGTCTGTGCATCTGCAACTGTGTGTGACTCGCTACTATCTGTCTGCAAGTGTGTAACAGGTAGGTAATCATTCAGTTTCTATACATGTATTAACTTTCTTTTTTGTGTTACAGGTACTCAAGACGTCCATCAACCTCTTTTTCTCCCTGAAGGTGTATCCTTCTAACAAATATATTTCCATCTGCAACTGTGTCCGGTTCGCTGTCCAACATTCTGCAACTCTGTAACAGGTAACTGATCATTCAGTTTCTATACATGTATTGCCTTTTTGTTGTCTTACAGGTTTTTAGGACCAATGGCTCCCCTCTTCCTGATGGTGCATACAGCCAACAAGGGTCTGTCCATTGCAACTGTGTGTGTGGCTCGCTATCAATCTTCAAGTGTGTAACAGATGGGTGATCATTCAGTTTCTATACATGTATTGACTTTCTTTTTTGTGTTACAGGTTCTCAAGAAGTCCATCAACCTCTTCTTCTCCCTGAAGGTGTATCCTTCTAACAAATATATTTTCATCTGCAACTGTGTGTGGTTCGCTGTCCATCATTCTGCAACTCTGTAACATGTAAGTGATCATTCAGTTTCTATACATGTATTGCCTTTTTGTTGTCTTACAGGCTTTCAGGACCAATGGCTCCCCCCTTCCCGATGGTGCATACAGCCAAGAAGGGTCTGTCCATTGCAACTGTGTGTGTCTCGCTATCTATCTCTCTGCAAGTGTGTAACAGGTAGGTAATCATTTAGTTCCTATACATGTATTGACTTTCTTTTCTTGTCTTGCAGGTTTTTCCGGACCGCATGAACCCCTTCCTCCCTGATGGTGAATCTGTCCTTCAAGGGTCTGTGCATCTGCAACTGTGTGACTCGCTACTATCTGTCTGCAAGTGTGTAACAGGAAGGTAATCATTCAGTTTGTATACATTTATTGACTTTCTTTTTTGTGTTACAGGTACTGAAGACGTCCATCAACCTCTTCTTCTCCCTGAAGGTGTATCCTTCTAACAAATATATTTTCATCTGCAACTGTGTGTGGTTCGCTGTCCATCATTCTGCAACTCTGTAACAGGTAAGTGATCATTCAGTTTCTACACATGTATTGCCTTTTTCTTGTCTTACAGGCTTTCAGAACCAATGGCTCCCCCCTTCCTGATGGTGCATACAGCCAACAATAGTCTGTCCATTGCAATTGTGTGTGGCTCACTATCAGCCTGCCTGCGAGTGTGTAACAGGTAGGTGATCATTTAATTTCTATACATGTATTGACTTTGTTTTTTTGTCTTGCAGGTTTTTCTGGACCGCATGAACCCCTCCCTCCCTGATGGTGAATCTGTCCTTCAGGGGTCTGTGCATCTGCAACTGTGTGTGACTCGCTACTATCATTCTGCAAGTGTGTAACAGGTAGGTAATCATTCAGTTTCCATACATGTATTGCCTTTTTGTTGTCTTACAGGCTTTCAGGACCAATGGCTCCCCCCCTTCCTGATGGTGCATACAGCCAACAAGGGTCTTTCCATTGCAACTGTGTGTGTGGCTCACTATCAATCTGTTTGCAAGTGTGTAACAGGTAGGTAATCATTTAGTTTTTATACATGTTTTGACTTTCTTTTTTTTGTCTTGCAGGTTTTTCCGGACCGCATGAACCCCTCCCTCCCTGTTGGTGAATCTGTCCTTCAAGGGTCTGTGCATCTGCAACTGTGTGTGACTCGCTACTATCTGTCTGCAAGTGTGTAACAGGTAGGTAATCATTCAGTTTCTATACATGTATTGACTTTCTTTTTTGTGTTACAGGTACTCAAGAAGTCCATCAACCTCTTCTTCTCCCTGAAGGTGTATCCTTCTAACAAATATATTTTTATCTGCAACTGTGTGTGGTTCGCTGTCCATCATTCTGCAACTCTGTAACAGGTAAGTAATCATTCAGTTTCTATACATGAATTTTCTTTTTGTTGTCTTACAGGCTTTCAGGACCAATGGCTCCCCCCTTCCTGACAGTGCATACAGCTAACAAGGGTCTGTCCATTGCAACTGTGTGTGTGGCTCGCTATCACTCTTCAAGTGTGTAACAGGTTGGTGATCATTCAGTTTCCATACATGTATTGAATTTCTTTTTTGTGTTACAGGTTCTCAAGAAGTCAATCAACCTCTTCTTCTCCCTGAAGGTGTATCCTTCTAACAAATATATTTTCATCTGAAACTGTGTGTGGTTCGCTGTCCATCATTCTGCAACTCTGTAACAGGTAAGTGATCATTCAGTTTCTATACATTAATTGTCTTTTTGTTGTCTCACAGGCTTTCAGGACCAATGGCTCCCCCCTTCCTGATGGTGCATAAAGCCAAGAAGGGTCTGTCCATTGCAACTGTGTGTATGTGGTTCGCTACTATCTGTCTGCAAGTGTGTAACAGGTAGGTAATCATTCAGTTTCTATACATGTTTTGACTTTCTTTTTTGTGTTACAGGTAATCAAGAAGTCCATCAACCTCTTTTTCTCCCTGAAGGTGTATCCTTCTAACAAATATATTTCCATCTGCAACTGTGTCCGGTTCGCTGTCCAACATTCTGCAACTCTGTAACAGGTTGGTGATCATTCAGTTTCTATACATGTATTGCCTTTTTCTTGTCTTATAGGCTTTCAGCACCAGTGGCTTCCCCCTTCCTGATGGTGCATACAGCCAACAAGGGTCTATCCATTGCAACTGTGTGTCTGACTCACTATCAATCTTCAAGTGTGTAACAGGTTGGTGATCATTCAGTTTCTATACATGTATTGACTTTCTTTTTTTGTGTTACAGGTTCTCAAGAAGTCCATCAACCTCTTCTTCTCCCTGAAGGTGTATTCTTCTAACAAATATATTTCCATCTGCAACTGTGTGTGGTTCGCTGTCCATCATTCTGCAACTCTGTAACAGGTAAGTGACCATTCAGTTTCTATACATGTATTGCCTTTTTGTTGTCTTACAGGCTTTTCAGACAGTATGACCCCCTCCCTCCCTGATGGTGGATCTGTCCTTCAAGGGTCTGTGCATCTGCAACTGTGTGTGACTCGCTACTATCTGTCTGCAAGCTTGTAACAGGTTGGTGATAATTCAGTTTCTGTACATGTATTGACTTTCTTTTTTTGTGTTACAGGTTCTCAAGAAGTCCATCAACCTCTTCTTCTCCCTGAAGGTGTATCCTTCTAACAAATATATTTCCATCTGCAACTGTGTGTGGTTCGCTGTCCATCATTCTGCAACTCTGTAACAGGTAAGTGACCATTCAGTTTCTATACATGTATTGCCTTTTTGTTGTCTTACAGGCTTTTCAGACAGTATGACCCCCTCCCTCCCTGATGGTGGATCTGTCCTTCAAGGGTCTGTGCATCTGCAACTGTGTGTGACTCGCTACTATCTGTCTGCAAGTTTGTAACAGGTTGGTGATAATTCAGTTTCTGTACATGTATTGACTTTCTTTTTTTGTGTTACAGGTTCTCAAGAAGTCCATCAACCTCTTATTCTCCCTTTAGGTGTATCCTTCTAACAAATATTTTTTCATCTGCAACTGTGTGTGGTTCCCTGTCCATCATTCTGCAACTCTGTAACAGGTAGGTGATCATTCAGTTTCTATACATGTATTGCCTTATTCTTGTCTTACAGGCTTTCAGGACCAATGGCTCCCCCTTCCTGATGATGCATATAGCCAACAAGGCTCTGTCCATTGCAACTGTGTGTGTGGCTCGCTATCTATCTGTCTGCAAGTGTGTAACAGGTAGGTGATCATTCAGTTTCTATACATGTATCGACTTTCTTTTTTTGTCTTACAGGTTTTTCTGAAAGCATGACCGCCTCCCTCCCTTCCTGAATGGCTTCCCCCTTCCTGATGGTGCATACAGCCAACAAGGGTCTGTCCATTGCAACTGTGTGTGTGGCTCGCTATCAATCTGTTTGCAAATGTGCAACAGGTAGGTGATCATTCAGTTTCTATACATGTATTGACTTTCTTTTTTTGTTTTACAGGTTTTTTCGGACCGCATGAACCCCTCCCTCCCTGATGATGGATCTGTCCTTCAAGGGTCTGTGCATCTGCAACTGTGTGTGGCTCGCTATCAATCTGTCTGCAAGTGTGTAACAGGTTGGTGATCATTCAGTTTCTATACATGTATTGACTTTCTTTTTTTTGTCTTACAGGTTCTCAAGAAGTCCATCAACCTCTTCTTCTCCCTGAAGGTGTATCCTTCTAAAAAATATATTTTAATCTGCAATAGTGTCCGGTTCGCTGTCCATCATTCTGCGACTCTGTAACAGGTAGATGATCATTCAGTTTCTATACATGTATTGACTTTCTTTTTTTTTGTCTTGCAGGTTTTTCCGGACCGAAAAAAAAAAAACCTCCCTCCCTGATGGTGGATCTGTCCTTCATCGGTCTGTGCATCTGCAACTGTGTGTGGTTACAAACTTCAATAATTTGGCTTTCACCACCCTTGTCCACTGTTCATGGTGAGTCCACTTCATCACACTACATTTTAGGGCACTTACAGTGCCCATTACAATTGCCTGCCCAGATTCTACTCTGTCCACTATTAAACTGTAATACTGTTACGTTCAAGACTTATGTGATCCTGTGATCCAGTATTGCATATTTGATACTGTTATTGCTGCCATCTGGTGGCCTGTTTGTCTTGTTGTTTCTTTTTTTCCCTCTCTGTCCAGGTGAAACGACTGATTGGAAGCAGCTGATCTAAAGGCGTATGCTGGTTGGTTGCATTGTCTGGGCTTTGTCATTAAAATGGGGGCATTGACTATTATTCAGTCAGCCGCTGTGTTCTCACCATGCAATTAAATGCGGTTGTGACTTATGCTGTTCATGATATTTTGGATTTTTTTTCTTTCTATTCAGACACTCTTAAATTCAGTATTGTACTTCTCGTAAATCTGTATGTTCCCGGATGTAATGGCTGGCGAGCACTAGTTTTGACTTAGTGTGATGTATGTGGAGCTATTTTAGTCTACTCTTTTCTGTGTTATTATGT
This sequence comes from Salminus brasiliensis, assembly GCF_030463535.1. Classification (NCBI taxonomy): domain Eukaryota; kingdom Metazoa; phylum Chordata; class Actinopteri; order Characiformes; family Bryconidae; genus Salminus; species Salminus brasiliensis. The sequence continues at coordinate 28,364,318 of NC_132887.1, forward strand.
ACTTGTTGTACTGACGCTATATGATATTGACTGTGCTAGCTTATGTTTACCTCTAATACAACATTTTCATTTGAGCATTAAATCTGTTGTGATGGTTTGTTTCTTATCTCTCCAAGACCTAGACTAGTATTTTGAGAAATGGTTTGATAAGTGAGGTTGTAACAGTTACTTAATAATAGATGAACTTTACCATGTATAGTGCAACTCCTTTATTTCTCCCATTACAGCCAACTACACAAACACTCCCACCATGGCTCCCATTCCCCTCCCACTTGATTACTTGATAATAATTGTTTTTTGAATTACAGTACTAACTTTTACAGCTCAATATAGCACAACTAACAAAAGGGAATATTAATAAAACAATGCCTTTCTATATCAAAGTCTTAACAAACTCCCTCACTTCTTAAAAATAAAAAAATGGAAAATCAGAGAGAAAAGACTTTTACCCATTTAAACAACACAGTACACAGCAACAACACAAGAGCACAGAACAGCATATTATGTCCTTCCAAATGTATTGTTAATCAAGTTTCCATTGTCCTACACTCAGGAATGAAGTAACTCATAAGCTGATGCCCCCTTTTTGGTTAGACAGTCCACAAGCTGTTCTTTTGTACTGTGCTGCAGCACATGTTCAACCTCCTGTGTTTGCCTGGAGAGAAGCACCATCAAAGAACTACAAAGTCGTTTCTCCAGCGCATCAGCGGATGGAGCATGTTCAGCATTCCCAGTAGTTAGTTCAGAGAACAGTGTGGCCAAGAAAATGGCATCATCACTTGCTTCAGACATCGCCAGTGTTTCACCAGCAAGAGAATTTGGTCTATCTTTGACCTGAGTTGGTCTTTCTCTTCCTCACAAAGGGGGAAGTCTTGTTCTAAGGCTAGTAAAGGGTCCATATGTATGGGCTGCATGTGTTGGATGTAATTGTCCTGGTGTATTTGTGCTTGTTATTAGTCCTGAAGTCTATTCCCACATAACAAAAATGATCATGTTCCTCACATCCGACTTGGAAAGCAGATCTGAGATGGGGTATTACAGTGGAAGCGAACCCCTCTGGACATATTTCCCTCATGCTGTCAGCACTATTTCCTTCACTCTGTTGTACCAGTGAAGCATCTGCTAGACCATCATACCACATCGTTATCTATCCAGTTCTTTATCTCTTCTTGTTTGGCAAGGTCAAATGATGGATCTCTTGTTGCCCATACATCCTCACTGATGTCAGTGGTATTAACATCAGTTACAGTGGGTTCCATCTGAAGGCTCTCTAAATTTGATTTGTACAGCCTGCATCATTAGTGGGTTCAATGAACTGCAGATTGTACCAGTTTTGTATTTTTCTAGCTTTGCCTGCACGTCCTAGAACTTCCACTGTATGTAAAATCCCACTGACTCTATCTCTGTGTTTGAGAACCTGTCCTGTCTTTAGCTGGACCACAGTCTCCTGCTCCGTACCACTCTGACTCGCTACATTGTCATCTGAGCATTGTGTCTCTTCATTCTGTACACCAGTTTTGTGCTTGTCTGCTTAGTTTGAATCACACGCTGCTGCACTTCAGTTACAGTTTCTGTCCTTTTCTACGTTGCTGTCAGCAGCTCTTGTGTTCTCTTGTCATTTTCTGAATGATCCTTTATGTCACATGGATCCTCACTTTCTGTGTTCACTTTTCTCAGTCTGAGGTGAGGTACCCTGTTCGCCCAGGTCTGTCTTTTTAAAAAATAATTTTTATCAGATATTTCTTGACAGATATCTGACTTTGATTTTCAACCTAAATTCAATGTCTGTCTAATGTCAGGATTTGATGTCGACGCTATTTTAATTTCCATCTAAAATATATAACGTTGGAGCTTGACATCAACCTGACATAAATTTGAGTGGTACCTGACTGATAACCAACCATAATTCAATGTCCGCCTGACGTTGGATCTTGACGTCAACACGATTTTCATTTCGAACTAAAATCTAACATCTGTCCATTTTTCTGACATCAAAGTGACGTTCAGTGTCTGCTGTGGTGCTGGCAGCTGTGAGACACATGCAGGAGTTGCAAGTCTTCTGCAGGGCCACAAGCTGGTGTAGTTGGTGATGTGGTGTCGGCTCATGATTATAGAGTAGGAGTCATTATCACCCAAAGAGGACCAGTTTCTTACACGGTGGACAGTGGTGTGACTGAATCCTGACAACGCCATGTTGATCAACTTCTGCCTCACCAGAAAGAGACTATTCCAGGAAAGTGTGCAGAATCAGAAACAGCAATATTATCTAGCATATCCACCATGCATTCGGCTGTCTATATGTCTGCACAGACATGTTCATCAACGGAAGCTGAAAACATACAATGTATGCCTGGAGAAATGCGGAGTAAGACTCCACCTACTAGTCACAACTCACAAGATGTCTCTTCTGTAAAAGAACATCAGACTCTATTCTGTTTATTAGAGTTAATAAACCTCTGGACCGTCTGATGCTGTAGAACTGTAATGCAAGCATGTGCTGCAAAAATAAAAACTGAATAAACATCTATGACTGTAATTAGTTATAGGAGTGAGCATTTTCTGGAAATGTTATGTAGTGATTAAATGTATAACTGCTGTTACTCAGTATACCTGCGGGTGGCACTAGTGCAGTTGTAGTTTATGTGAACAACTCAGTAAAAGATGAGTTCCAATGCACCTTCATGTATTTGAGTCATGTTATAGAACAGAGGTTCTGCTCTTCATACATAACTCGTTAAATCAGGAAAACATGATCTCAAAGTGGACCCCTTCTGCTTAGATCTGAAGATCTTCCACTTCCAGGACAAACAATGTGCCTGAATGTTCTTATACGAGTGAAGAGGTTCCTCTGTTCCCTGTATCCTCTGTGACTCATTTGCTAAAGTAGATCTATCTGAGACGTTTCTTTTAAGCCTGCGTCTAAGGTAAACACTATTTGGTTTAAAGTTAGTCAGAAGATGCAGAAAATGATTCCACATCATAACTGAAATTTAATAAAGAGGCTTTGATGGAGGAACAAAGTAGGGATCCATCTCTTGATAACTGTAGATGGTGTATTAATGAGAACATGGACTCCCAATTTTTTATGGGAAAACCCAATCAGGTTATTCCATCCGCACCACTTTATCCAATCCCAGCATTAGGAACGCCATTTGAATGTCTTATAGTTCACACATCACATGTCCAGTGCATACCCCGAATCTCAGGGTGCTCTAAAACGTTTTCACCAAACTTCTAAATTAGTGCTTCTTAGTTATTCTTGTTGAACACCAATGTGCTGGATAACATTAGTTCTATTCAAGGAAGATTGCTGCAAGCCTGTGGACTCGCTAAAGTGTCACTTAAAATAGCACTGCAGTTCCACTCTGTCTCCTGTAGGTTCTGCAACATTTAAGGTGGATTAGAAGATTCCAGTAAGAAGCTGGAGAATAACTCCAGCCTCGTTGGTGCAGCAGTGTTTGTCTACGGCATCATGAATTAGCATGTTCTGAAAGTCAGAAATGACATTCCTTTACTGTGCATGCGTAGTCCAGATTTGGGGTTACGGTTCTGAATTAGAATCTAAAAAACTGTCAGAATGGTGAAGAAGCAGTTCAGGGAGTCAGATGCGGCTAAAAAGATGACAGTCATTGAGGTGTTTATTTGTGAAAGACAATGCTTAATCTGACTTCTCAGTCTAATTTGTTCGTTCCACCTTAAATGGTGCAGCAGTTACAGTCAAAAGTATTCACCCCCCACCCCATTGCTAATTAGCTTTATTAGCCAACATAAGTGCTTTCTCCTAATTCAGTAATGCTAAACTGCATTGGGGGGTGAATATCTTCCCAATAGCACCAGCATGAAATAAATGCATCACTTAAGGTGGAACAGATCAATTTGGAAGCGAAGCTGATTTCAGTACAGCATCAATCTAGTCTCCTCTACAGCTGTAGGTGGTTTGAAGGCCTCTAGTTCACTTCCGGTTTGGAAGCTGACTCACGAAATTCATCAGGCACCACTTATCTGTGCAGGAGTGAATGCAGCCGGACTCTGAACTGGACTGTCTGCTTTATTGGTGCTACTGACTTGGCTGTAGTTCTAACTTCAGCAGATCCTCAGCTTCATTATCTGCTGAACAGCCTTCAGCAGTTCTGGGGCCAAGTTTGTGGAGGACCTGGACTTCCTGATTCAGTCTGTGAAACAGTCTCTGTGTGTGGTCTTTAGACTGGACTGGCTGTCCTCAGCAGGAGTAGCATCTCTGCAGACAGATCGCCCTAAACTCTGTTCTCCTTCTTCTCTCCTCTTCATCACCTTCCTCTCACTGTCTGTCTCTCTCCTTCTCTTAGTATTCCTTTCCCTGTCTGTCTCTCTCTTTCTCTTCTTGCTCTTCTCACTGTCTGTCTCTCTCCTTCTCTTCTTGCTCTTCTCACTGTCTGTCTCCCTTTCTCTCTTCTCATTGTTCTCACTGTCTGTCTCTCTCTCACTCTCTTACTGTTGTTGGCCTGAGCCGCTATTGTTGCCCTCAGTCGAGCTTCGAAGTTTCCTGGATTTTTCACATCGAAGCTTTTGCTGGCTGGCTGGCTGTCTGCCAGGCTGGGGGGATGTACTCAAGGCTCATGTTTAAAGGAGCAGCTGATCTCCAACATCAGAAAGCTGTGAATGAGCAGAGTGAAGATGCTCCTGCTATTTATACACTTCCATCCCTGTGATGTCATAATTGACTGTCCATGCCCTTTGTTCTGTCATTAGTAACTGTTGCTATGGTGGACATGCTTTAAAGAACACTGGTAAAACTGCCTGTTCCCCTCACAATATATTTCTCTTACAGTCTTACAATCTTACTACTGTTTCATATGTCTGTAGTCTACATTACATTTCCACTGTCTCCACAGCAACAATGCTAAAGCAGTACAATAGATTTCTATATGAAATGTCTGCAGATTTATCTGTGTTTTAAGTATGTAAGATAAGACAGTTGTATCTGGTGAAGATTTTATTCTAGTTTATTTTCAGATAAAAACAACTGAACAGTGTTGGGCTGTAAGCACCACTTTCCACCCCAACCCCACTTGTGGACGTTGGGCCCTCATACCACCCTCATGGAGTCTGTTTCTGACAGTTTGAGCAGAAACATGGATATTAGTGGCCTGCTGGAGGTCATTTTGCAGGGCTCTGGCACTGCTCCTCCTGTCTCCACTTTGCACAAAGGAGGAGGTAGCAGTATTGCTTCTGGGTTGTTGCCCTCCAACACCCCCCTCCACGTCTCATGTTGCCCTGTCTCCTGGTATCTGCTTCATGCTCTGGACACTGTGCTGATGTAAGGGGTCTAAAATGGAAGAAATGTTAAAGCTGTGAAATGCTGTGCCTCTCCTATCTCATCATTAGTTAGTTTTGGGGGAAACGATACCTGGAATCGCCAGTAGGGGGAGTAGAGCACCAAAGGGGGAACAACAGACTCCTCATCTTAGTTCATTAAATGCAGGTTGCATTTATGCTGCTGCAGAAGGCGATCCTACACTGCTGCAGAAGGTAATCCTACTCTGCTGCAGAGCCTCTTTATGCTCACGGTCCAAGTGATAACATTATGGTGGCCTACAGCCTTACCTCATGCAGACTGGCACCTCAGATGAGCTGCTTTTTACTCAGAAAACATGGCTTTAATTGTAGAATTGTAATATTATTAGTGCTGCCGCTTTGGCAAAGCTGAGGTGATTTTGAGAGACGTGTTGTAAGTTTAGTCAGTCAGGTGCTCAACTCTCCTTTTTGAATCCATTCTAATGATTTTATCTTCATCTAGATGGAAATAAACACGTGTGGAGAGTTTATCAGATTCCTTTTTAGTCTTGTTTGTTTAGTAGTTTGTAAAGTTTGCAGCAGTTTTACACAAATAAGTGAATAGTAGTGAACTAAGCTAAGCTAAGCTAGCTAGCTCTACCAGAGCTGTTGCGCGCTGCAGCACTGGGGTATATTTATGAAAGTAAGATTATATATCAATCTTGAAATCAGTTATAGTTTACTTGTTTTACTTCAATACTAAAGTCTAAAATCTGCTTAGAAATCACCTTAGCTTTGCTCATAATAGCTCCTTTTTTGAGCACTACAATGAAGAGACTGGCTAAATTAAGTTAGCATAAAGCATAAACACTAATGTATTTGAAAGGGACTAAAATATGGTATCAAATGTTGTCAGAAAGTAAACAGGTGAATAACATTCAGTCTGTAACTATTTACAACATTTTTGAAAATATAACCATAGCATCAGGTTTTGTTTTGTAATTATTGCTCCTCTTAGATTTGAGAAACTATTGTCATAGGTATTGATTCAGTGTACAAAACATGAGTATGTGGACTTTAGCTTCTCTGAGAAAACCATATAGAGTATTTAAATTTACATAAATGTTATAATTTTTAAAATAACATCACTGTCACCACCTTTATTCATTGTAATCTCTTTTTAATGATTATTCTGAGATGGATGGAGACCAGGCTCAATATGCACGCCCTATGGAGTCTCTGAAGAGGAGTTGGTGGCTAGGCCCTGACGAGCTTAGGCTTATCGCTGAACATGACAGTGATGAAGATCATGAAGGCATGACCATTGAAGAAGAGGACTTCATGGACACGGAGCTCCTGGATGAAGGAGAAGAAGAGGATGGTGAAGATGAGCAGAGGGATCAACCAACAACCTCTAGTGTGTAAATAAATGTATTCCAAGTGTTTGTATTTGTAAATGTGTACAGTATATGTGTACATATACCAGATCTATTTAGGGTTCATGGGTCAAGTTGTTCATGTCCCATGACCGTTTCAAGGAATTGATGGCAGCCCCCCCATTTTCTACATCCTGTCACAGAAAATAATTGTGATTGTCTTAGGAAGTTGCGTTACCTGATGGACCACCTCAAAACCCAGTGTCAGCAGCTTTTCCAGGCTGATGGAAATCTGAGCATAGACGAGAGGATGGTAGAATCAAAAGGTTGATCAGGATTACAGCAGTATATAAAAGGTAAACCTACTCGCTGGGGTTGTTGTGGGTGATTGCAGCTTCAGATTTGGGATATACCTTAGACTCTGATGTATACACAGGCAGTCTTGATGGGAGCAAAACTTATTTGGCTACAAAAGTGATTGAAGACTTTGTGCAGCCATTTAAAAATCAAGGTCACACAGTTTGGTTTGATAACTTTTATACATCACATATACATAACTGTTATGGTCCGACTCAAGGAGTGGGGAACCAATGTAGGATTAATCATAAGAAATTCCCAGTGGATTTCAAAGATGTCGAAAAAGGGGAGCGGCGAGCTAACCGTGGTGATATGAGGTGGTGTAGAATTGATGGAAGTGTCTTAGTTGTTCAGGGGAAGAACACGCAAGCAGTTACATGCCTCTCTAATTTCCTCAGTGATAATGATTCATCAGAGGTTTCAGGGATGGTAAAGTATGGTGCCACACGGTACAGAAAAGTAGTCCGTCAACCAGCTGTAGTAAAGCTCTACAATAAGCACATGGGAGGTGTTGTTTCAGGACTGGCATCGTTCCAATGGAGCATCAGGGTTTAGTTTAGCTACAGCCAGATAAACTGGGGTTAGGAAAATCTGTCGCTCCAGCTTGCGGCCATTGCCACAAAAAAATCATAAAAGAAAATAAACAAAGATTGCAGGACTCCTGAGTGTTAAGGTAGAAGATTTAGTTTAGTTGGTAATCGAAACTGTTTTCAGTCTTGATGAAGGAGATGAGTTTCACAGTTGTCTGTCTTCTGCTGTCCGCTCCTCTCATCCACCCTCAACCCCTGTGTTTGTGTATATGTACTCTGTTTCTCTTTTTCTTCACAGGTCAAAGTTCAGTGTGTGTTTGTTCATTGGAAGGAGGTCATTTGAGCATTGTCTGTTAAATATGATGTAGTGTAGCAAAATGGCTTAGATGAGATTTGATATACTGTTGCCTCATAACTGTTTACTGAATTGTTCAATGATTATCCTGAACAAATAATAGCTTTTTCTTGCATTGTTGAATTGGATTATGTCATGGCGTGTACGGCCAGACCAAGAGGGATGACTCGCAGAGATGGAATCAAAGCAAGCTATTTTATTAACGTAAACAGGGTACAACACAAAGGGATACTAAATGGGAAGTGCAGCAACTAGTAAAACAGTGCAAACAGGCAAAACAGTAAACAGCCAAGATGGCGAACAAAACAAACCTGGGACTGGGAGGAACCGGGAGCTGAGCGTGAGCGAAAGGGATGTAAGGAGGGGAGAAGCAAGGAGGGAGCTAGAACAGAAAGCCACAAGCCGGGCATGGGCATCGGGGGAGTAAGCAAACAAAGGGTACAGCTGCTCTCTTTAAACAAAAGAGGAGTAGCTGGGGAACCAGCCGCCAGACCAGAAGGCAAGGCCGACCTAACCTGACTTTGCTGCCTTGAACGTGGGTCGCCTTGGAACTTGAGCGAACATACCTCGCTTGCCTCTAGAGTAGGCTGGAGAACTTCTCCTGAATGTAAACCGCAAACTGAGTCAATTCACGGCAGTGAACAAAGGGGGTAAAGCTCCTTAAGTACTCCCAGTCCCAGGTGCAACACATGGACAAAACAATGACCAATGAGTAAACGCAAATGAACATGAATCAAACCATTTGAACAGAACCAAATACACATGAACACAAACAACCCGGAAATTAGGCAGAAGTACATATTTGGGCACAATGACGAGGGCCTGACAGATTATTTGAGAGTTTTTGCATTGCATTGTTTATTATTATTTTAATAGTGTCAAACTATATTGTAGTTATTTGCAAGAAAATCAAATAAACAGCTTGACCGATTTTATGTAATAATAGTATGTCCATGTTTGTGTTGTTTTGATATTATGTATAGATGAGAAGTGTATATAATTCTAATAGAAATATTGAATGTTTTTAAACTAAACACTGTTGGAGTGTTTATTTTGTCAAATACATCTTTATTATTTTAAAAATATGGATGTTGACAATTTAGTACTTTATAAAAGTACACTTTCATTGGTTTATAGTGTGTGCTGACCTTGGTAAAACATGAGGTAAAAAGGAGCTACATGAACATTTTAAATTGCTTAATGACACCTTCTGCTAAATAGATTATAACTTTTGAATAAAAAAAAATGATAGATTCTAAATTATTTTCTTGATGGTCTCAGAAAAAAATCATATACTCTATATGTTTCTCTATTGTGCACAGAAATGTGTCAAAAATGTAAGAATTTATGAATGAAAAAAAATTGAGAGGTGTTGTAGGTTGATTTTGGAGAATACTTATATACGTATATATTTGTTTATTTTACACTTCTATAATCATACTGAATTTTATATCGTTTTAAAGAACTGATTTTTCTGGTTATAATGGTGTATTTATTGTCTGTACTATGTACTGTAGTTACACCATAAGGTTTTTTCTATGACTATGTTACATAGTGTCTGAAAATGAAATGTTCTACTCAGGCAGGAAAGGGTTAAGACAGAAGTCCGTTATCTTGGTCGAATTGTGTCCACAGAAGGAAGCAGGATGGACCCTGCTGACACATCTGTGGTGAGAGCTCTTGCAGAGCGACACAGCACTGTAGGTGAGCTTAGAGGAATGCTGGGGCTTTGAGTTATTATAAACAGTACATAAAGGATTTCCCTCCCACATTGCTGGTCCACTCTATGACCTCATCAAGCGGCCTAGAGAAGACAAAGCTTCAACCATTAAAGAAAGAGGCGGTCAAGAAAGGGGACGTCCAACACGTCCCTCTAACACACCAACTGAGTGGACAGAAACACACCAGCAAATATTACATGAACTACTTGGCTACCTTGTACAGCCCCCTGCGCTTGTGTTTCCAGACTTTTCACAGATGGGAAGCTTTGTGTAATCGCCTGTGTCGCGCACTTTATCAGCATCTGAAAAGAATCATCACTTGCATTCAGGAAAGTTAGAGTTTCTCGCCCTGAAGTGGGACATAACTGAGAAATTTCACAATTATCTGTACTATGCGTCCTTCTTCACTGTCTGCAGTGATTGTAAACCACAGGCTTATGTTTTATCCTCCGCAAAGCTGAATGCCACCACTAGTAGGTGGGTTGCTGAATTGTGGATCTAGAGATGGAAGAATGAGATGAAAGAGGCAAATGCAATTGCGAGAGAGAATATCCACAAAGCTGCTTCACTGAATAAAAGAAGCTTTCACAAGAAAGTAAGAGTTCAATGTTGTGTCCAGGTTATCGTGTCCTAGTACGCAACCTGACACCCCGTAGGTGACCTGGGAAATTGGGAAATCACTGGGAGGACATCTTCCATGTTGTGGTATGAGAAATGAATAAAGATATCCCCATTAATGAGCTGAGAGCTGAAAGAGGAAGGGGAAAGTTACGAGTGCTGCATCACAACCTGCTCTTACCTTCTGATCTACTGCCTTTGGAGGTTGAGGATTAGTCACCAACAAAATCAACCAGCAAAAATGATGATGATGATGAGTACTACCCTGTGATTCTGCCCTACCAGTGTCACTCGATGATGCCAGAAAGTTAAACTGAGTGTCATCATACGTGTGGAGAACCTGAGCCAAAGAATGATTATTTCCAAGCAGACTGAACACCTGCTCTCTCTCTCTCTCTTCATTTTTAGGTGGGAATGCTTTCATTTAAAGTTGTTCAAAGCTCATTTCATAATTCATATAAATTCATATTAGAGGTTAGATCATATATTTCACAAAAATGTTCATGTTATAGACAATCTTTCATCCCTTGTTCATACCAGCCTGCACATTCTGTCCATTCTGATTAACCAAATACAAACTTAAAAGGTACCCCAATGCACCATGGGACACAACTGTGCCATAATACAGTGTAGCCGTTTGTCAATTAAAGTCGTCTACATATAAACTTTGACCATCAGATATTTCCCACCTCTAAACCTCTCTATTTGAACAAACAGCTGAAGTTTCAGCAGTGCTGAGCTGTCATTCATGCAGAAGAGGACTAGATTTGATTGCCAGACAAAAATGCCTGAAAACGGGTGGGAAAACAAAAAGGCCTGTAAATAGGTGGGAAAACTAAAATGGCTGTAAATGGGTGGGAAAACGGAACAGGTGGGAAAACAAAAATGACCGAAAACGGGTGGGAAAACAAAATGCCTGTAAACAGGTGGGAAAACGGAAATTGCCCGAAAACGGGTGGGTAAACAAAATGCCTGTAAACAGGTGCGAAAACAAAAATGCCTGAAAACGGGTGGGAAACGGAAATGCTGAAAAATAAGTCTCAAACTATTTACATTAATATATATATAAACACCCCCTAATTCCCAATCCAGTCTGGAGGTATTATCCCTGCTTAGGTAATGTCATGATGGCAAATACCCAAAATCAATTCACAATTAACAAACCAACCACACCAAAATGACTAATATAACACAAACAACCACAACTGAGCTATGCTTAACAAATTCACTACAAAAGTCCATTCTGATTAATCAAATACACACTTAAAATGTACCCCAATGCACCATGGGACCATTACAGTGCCATAATACAGTGTCACAGTTTATGTCAATTAAAGTTATCTACATGACCGAAAACGGGTGGAAAACAGAAATGGAAACAGAAAAAATCATGTCATGAAAATAAAAAACGAAACAGTCGGGCAGTCTAGCGCTCAAACTCACAGACTTTACTGGAAACGGACATTTCAAATGTTGAAAGTAAGGATTGCTTTTGGATGGGAGATACATGCCCATAATAATATTTTGGAAGGAAACAAGTGTTCTTATTTAAGTGAACATTTGAATTAAACACCAGTTATTGGCAAAAAAAAAGTCCCTGGGGCGGACTCGAGTCAGGGCCGCAGGCTCCCTTAAGGACTTTTGTTGAGTTCAGTGTTCTCTTCATGTTCATGTCTTTGGTTCAGTTCGTTTGTCGTCTCACATGTTCCCGGTTTTGTTAGTTATGTCATGTCTTGTTTGGTTAATGTGACCTGAGATGGGGGGTACTTAAGGCTTAAGCTCCTTGCCGAGAATTGTAGGTTCCAAGCCTACATGGAACGGAAGGGGATGGAAGCCTTAAATCAGGCTGTTCGTGCCCAAGGACAGTTCTTGGGGCAGCAGCAGCTCACTCTTCAGAGTATGTTTGAGACAGTTGGTAGCCTGGTGCAGCAACAGGCGGACCAGCAGCACCAAGTCACCCTAGTGGGTGGCGTTCAGGGGTTGGCAAAGCTTGTTCAGGCTTTGTTGGAGCCCGCTAGTCCTCCCGGCCCAATGTAAACCGGATACATATAATAGCGATCCAGAGGGGTTCTTGTTACAGTGCTCAGTCTTTTTTAGCAACTAACCGACCGGCACTGACCAGCCGAAGATCATCTTCCTTATATCCCAGATATATTCCTTATATATTCCTTATATCTCGCCAGTAAAGCTCTGGATTGGCAAGCCGATCGAGCCGAACCACGGCTCAGTAAGCGCTGGAATTCCGCACCATGGCAGCGGGTAGTGGATGGAAGCAGCTGGTGTTGGTGGTCTTGTTCCGTAATGGGCTTAGCCCCCATCTGCAGCGAGAGCTGGCATCCCGAGGCGAGTTGTTAGAGCTGGACGAACTCATCGCCCTTGCCATCCAGCTCTTGGGGCAGTGGTGGCTCAGCGGTTAGAGCGCCGGGATATCGATAACAGGGTTGTGGGTTCGATTCCCGGGCTCGGCAAGCTGCCACTGTTGGGCCCTTGAGCAAGGCCCTTTACCCTCTCTGCTCCCCGGGCGCTGGAGTTGGCTGCCCACCGCTCTGGGTGTGTGTGTGTACTCACTGCCCCTAACACGTGTGTGTGTGTGAGTGTGTATTCACTACCAGATGGGTTAAATGCGGAGGACACATTTCGCTGTACAGTCCACACTGTACAGTGACGAATACGTGCACCTTTATCCTTTATCCTTTATCCTCTTAGGTCGCCCTACCAACCCCCAGGTCCTGGTGTGCTGGGGGATCCGTCACTAGTCCCAGTCGACCAGCCTAGTCACACAGCGGATCGCTCAGCCCTCAATCCCTGGAGGGTCCCAAGCTACCACACCATCAGCCACGTCGAGTGGTAGGAATCAGTCGCCTCACCCGGAGGAACTCAGCAGGAGGAGCCGAGAGGGTCTGTGCTTCTACTGCGGGCAAGCGGGGCACCAGCGGAAGGACTGTGGTCGGTGACCCAGAGGAGCATCACGCCAGGTCACTGGTGAGTGCGGGGAGAGGTCTCCAGGCACCAATGTGGTGAGTGTTCTTGTCCCCCCCAGAGTACAAGGATATGCAGGACGTGTTCAGTCAAGCCCAAGCCGCTAAGCTTCCTCCCCATCGTCCCTACGATTGTGCAATTGATTTAGTGGAGCCTTAGACCAGGGATACATAACCCTGTTTTTTATTCAGAAGAAGGGCAGAGGGTTGAGGCCATGTATTGACTATTGTGCACTTAATGCTATTGCTAAAAAATACCCATATCCTATGCCCCTGGTTCTGTCTGCCCTCAAACAATTTTGTGGAGCTCGGCTCTTTACGAAATTAGACCTGCGTAGTGTGTACAATTTGGTGCACATCAGAGAGGGGGATGAGTGGAAGACGGCGTTCATGACCACCAGGGGGCTTTACCAGTACCAGGTCATGCCTTACACCTTGGCAAACGTCCCCTCCGTCTTCCAAGACTTTATCAACGACATCCTCAAAGGGACATCCTGGTTTACTCCCCCAACCTGCCCACACACGTACACCAGGTTTGCCTGGTCCTGGCGAGGCTTAGGGCCCACCAGCTCTACGCCAAACTAGAAAGGTGCGTGTTTAATGTTAAAGAAATCCCTTTTCTAGGGTATATCATCAGCGAGCGGGGGGTTCAGATGGATTGGGCCAAGGTCCAAGCAGTCTTGGATTGGCCGTCTCCTGGCTCCGTTAAGGAGGTCCAGCGTTTTTTAGGTTTTGCCAACTTCTATCAAAGGTTAATTAGGAATTTCAGTAGCCTGGCAGCACCCATCACATCACTGCTCAAGGGAGCTCCCAGGCGCATCACGTGGACTCCGCAAGCTGAGGAGTCCTTCCAGGCGCTTAAGCGCGCTTTCACGTCTGCCCCGTTGTGCCACCCCGATTTGTTGTTGGGGAGGGTGACAGGCTCCACCCGGTTGTGTTCTACTACTGATATATTTTTTGTTTGTTTGTTTGTTTGTTTTTTAGAAACAGGTGCAGGCCCTTCTCTTCAGGATGTGCTGAAGTTTGGAACCTACTAAAGGAAGTTACCCCCACAACAATAAAGCCACAGCTAATATTTGAGTGGAGCTCACGCTTTCCTTTGGCAAGTACCTGTGCAAACACAATCACAATTCAAGATTCAAGAGTTTATTATCATGTGCACAGCAGAAACAAGCAATTAAACTGTACCATGGAATTCTTACCAAGTCTTTACTGACATAATCTCATAAATATCAAAATAAAGAGAGAAAAAGTACAACAAAAATATATACAGTAAATAAGCAAAAAAAAGTAATGCTAAGTAAAAGAAAAACACTAAGTAAAGAAAGTTGTGCATGTGGGAAGTGCATTGTGCAAGTACAAAAGTAAACAGTATTTGTAGAACAGCAGCAGTGATTATATGTAGTGGGCTTGTATTAATGGGTGCATGTCAGGAGGTGTTTACAAGCCTGATGGCTTGTGGATAAAAACTGTTTGTCAGTCTGGCTGTCCTGGACTTCACGCTCCTGTAGTGTGGGCCCGATGGCAGGAGCATGAAGAGGCTGTGTAAAGGGTGTGTACTGTCCCTGATAATGCTGTGGGCCCTCCTGATGACCCTGGTCCTGTAGATGTCCTGCAGTGAGGGGGCGGCTGCTCCGGAAATGGACTGTGCAGTCTTGATCACACTCTGGAGAGCCTTCCTGTTCTGAGCGGTGCAGTTTCTGTACCAGACCGTGACAGAGTTGGTAAGAACGCTCTCAATCGTGCTCCTGTAGACATTGCTGAGAATTTTGGCTGACATTTATCAAAATACAACTGCTGCTGGGACTTCCGAACGATATGGTGCGTATTGTGTGACCAAGTGAGATCGTTACTGATGTGAACGCAGAGGAATTTGAAGGTTTTTACCCTCTCCACCTCTGTCTCACATATGTAGAGGTGTGCATGTAGCTCCTGCCTCCTCTTGAGATCAACATCATTTCCTTTCTCCATCCTTTCTGTATTCAAATAAAGATTGTTGTCACACAGAGAGGAACACAGAGATTTGGTCGGACTGTCCGTGGCTGAGTCACATCCTTGTTGCCACCGCTCACGTTGCTGTGGACTTGGTCGAGAATGTTGTTCTCCTTCGTGTTTGGGGAGGAGAGTCCTCAGGTTGCTGTGGTTAAAATCGGCAGTGAACATGCCGTCTGGGTGTGCGGTCTCTTGTTTGCTGATTGTGTCATGCAGCAGCCCCAGTGGCATCTCCAAGTTCGTGCGTGGCAGAATTTAAACAGCCAGGATAAATGCAGCGCTGAACTCTCTCGGCAGATAAAAGGTTCTGCGCTTCACCATCAGCAGTGCTAAGTCAGTTCAACAGTGACTTTGTTCTGGAAATGAAATAGATGTACAACTATGTAACTTCTGTATGCTTTAACACAGAAGAGATAATGTAGAAACCCAACAGAAAGAACAGTAAGTAATGAAGAAAATATTAATCACAAAAGTTATCATAGGTTAAGAAAGAATGCAAGAATAGTCTGAGCTTTGGTGGCTTCACATTTATCTCATGACTTGAAATGCCTTTTGATTTGGGTTATTATGTAATAAATAAACTACTCAAACTGTAATATGCACTGGTTCTTTTTATTCTTCTATTGTTAAATGGGTGATATGTCTCAACTTCTTGTAATTGGTTGGAAAGTCTGAACCATCTATAAGTGTGATGAACATATGAAAAGTTGTGACTTGTAACATTTCTTTTGCAACTCTCCTCATAATTACAGTGTGTGTATTTTGCAGCAGGAAGAGGAGCCAGCATCACCGACACTCCTGTTACTCTTCTCATCACTGGTGGAGTCTCCTTCAGCCCCAGCAGCATCTTTAAGTTGAGGGGGATATTGTTGTGAGTGAAACTATGCCTGCTGAGACTGAAAAATTATGAGTTGAAATACTGAACCAAGCAACCAGCTTGAATGCACATGTGCATAAATGTTCTATACATGTACACTGACCAGCCATTTTTTTTTCACCATTGTGTCTGATCCAATTGTACTAACAGAACACACACTAACACCACCACAAGGCACAGAGTGTCCCCGGCACAGTGGTGGTGTGTTAGTGTGTGTTCTGCTGGTACAATTGGTTTAGACACAGAAGGGCTGCAGAGGTGTTCACCCACTGTTCTCTCTATTAGACACATTAGCACACCTTGATAACAGTGTCCTAATAGAAACAGTTTGCAACCATTTAAAATGCAGTTGGTTTTATTACTGGTTCCTGTAAAGCTGCTTTGTGACAACAGCAGTTGTAAACAGTTTATATGTACACAAGTGTGCACACCATTTGATTTGACACCCAAAAGTGAGACGAGGTGCATTTTGTTTAAATTTTCAGTTGATTGAGCATGATTGAGGATTGCCAACACCTCCCTACATAAGGTCCCATGGGGCCATGGGGTCCAAGAAAATAAAAATGAGGCCAAAAATGAACTCAATCTATTGTAGAATAAGTCTGTAACATAAAGAAACATGGAGAAGGTGAAAGGGGTGTGCAGACTTTTCAGTTTGACTTTATAGAAAATGGGAACAGTGCAAGAACAAGTTTTGCTTCACCCCAGAGGGAGATCGTGCTCCGTGCCTCCTAATGATCAGCCTGATTGACGGCAGCTGGTGGCAATCCTTGATCAAATCCTTGAGTTTTACCATGTGAAAGCTAGACCACGCCGGTATTGGTGTTCTCCGAGAGTTGTCTAAGTCACTCTGCAGTTCCTCTTTGCACACAAGAGGCTCTATCGCTTTATGTCTTTTAGAGCCGCTAGTGGCTCTCAGATTTCTCTCGCTGGTTGCCATGAGGCATTCCCCTCTTTCTCTCTCCCTTTGTAAACATCGTATTTTTACAGTCCTTTTATTTTATTTTAAGGACATCTTACTGCTGTTTTTTGGTTTAGTTATTTCTCTCATTTCACAACAACCCTTATAATTCTAAGTCCTTTCATTTGTTTTAATTTTGGTCCAGGGGATTTCTCTCTGCCCTTTCACACCAGCAACGTAGGTTCGAACCCAGCTCCCTGCAAAACCCCATATCTGCTTTTGACTCCACCCTAGTTGCTATCTAGTCTTCCCTCTGGCTCCCCCAGGTGGATAGCTGTCTCATTATGTATGCAGTGAAGCAGCTGGATACAGTCTGGAATTATAGAACTACAAAGTGCTCCTATATGGTCAGTGGAGCTGATCTAGTGGACAGTGAGAGTAGAAACGAGGAGGTTGTGTTATATTATATATTGATTTTGTTTCAAGGCAGCTGTGTAGGTATAAATGATTTTCTGGGGAAGGCAAGTGCTCTTTTGTGTTTCTCTGCAGATAATGGTTTTCATGTTTTCACGTCTGTTGTGCTCTGAAATATTTAATTATAAAATATATTTCTAGCTCTGAAAACAATTGTTAATGCCTTTGAAATGGCAGCCTGTTGTGTTTAATAATTTTAATAAAGAAATTTGGTGTTTTTCATGTTTTGTGAATTACTTGTTTAAATTTAGGGTTACATTTTTCATTTATTGGCTAAAATGATCCTAACTAGGAGTTTGACACACTAATCGTTTTAGTAATTTTAGGATTTTAAGTTGTGTACCATCATATTTTGTGTTGTGATTCATTTGGTGGAACATAATTTAATTATGTAGTGCTTACTAAATATAATGTAGTATGTAGAATGTTTATATAATATTTACAATTAAATATTGTTTAAGTTCAGAAAAATAAAAATGTATTTAAAAAGAAAAACGTTTATATAAACATATTACACAGTTTATCATTTATATTTTGTCCCTCCGCTTTGATCCTGGGAAAAGATTGCTTCTTCTATGTTGTTCTGTATTTATAGTGAAGACCAGAAGCAGTTAAACAAGCAGCTGAAACACCGTTAAATAAATAAATGTTTTCATAAAGTGAAATGATGTTTTTAAATATGTGTTTAAATATGATAGAAAGATTATTGGTGATAATAATTCTAATCTACTTCATTAGTCTATTATTGATAGGTGTTTGGTGGTGGTTTACTGTCCTCATGAACTTCCACGTGATCATAAAGTGAGGCTGTGAGAGTTCACGCTCTAGAACTTCATCATTCTGCTCAGATTGTGATGTCACCTGCTTTCCAGCAGCACAGCACGCGACCAGCTTTACTAAACAGCCACGACTCACTAAAGCTCCTCCAACACCTCTACAAACACTGCTGCTGTTTCAGCCATTTCTCTTCAGACTACATTTAAGGTGAGGTGCTCCTACATTACCAAACCTTCATCCCAACATAGACTAACATGTTTCTGGAAGTTCTCTGTTTTCCTTTTCACGATTTACGCTGAGATGAGCCGAATCGGAAACTCTGTAAAGGTGGGATATGGATGGCAGGCTGATTAAGCACACCGGAAAACAGATTGTTGTCTGTGAATAATAATAAACAACAACAATAATCCATTAGAGGAAGAAAAATGACCTTATTTATTAGCACTGTTCAAATTAGCCTTCCCTCAGCTTTCCTCAGCTTCTTATTTGAAAGATCCAGTCCACCTTAAGCGCTGCTGTTCCGCCTGTAGGTGGCGCTGATGAGTTGATTTTCATCATTCATCTGTGTTGTCTGGAACATAAGACTGAATTGACTTACACTTATCTTCTGAACCATTTCTGTTGTGTTGCTCTAATAAACTATTGTATCTATTGTATGTTTTTTACACTGTCCAGTATTAACCCCCTTTGTAATCATGGATATATTAATAGCTCTTTATAGAGAAGACAGATTTAGCAGATAATACTTTGCCAAGTGTCAAGATGTGTTGTATAAAAGAGGCTTATATCAGAGCTGGTTTATGGAGAGTCTAGCCACTTCCTATTTACCCTGTTGTCTCAAAAAATGACTGCAAAGTGCCAGAGTGAGCCTGCAAGCAGATCCTCAATGTCCGGGGGTGTCTAACCACCAGGATCTTCCTTTAATTCTGGAAAGTAGAATGATGTATTTCACTAAAAAAAGCAAAGATAACATTTTCTACAGAAAGCAGGTTTTGGGCAATAGAGGCTAGCATTACTGTGAGTGAGTGCTGACTGGTTGGTGCTCTGATGCTGGAGGCGTCTTATAAAAGGAGCTTTTTAAAATATGTCTGCCGTGCTGAAACATCTGGTACTGTTCTGTGTTGAGGAAATCAGTGCATTTTTTGGTGTGAAAATCAGACTTGAGAATGTCTTCCAGGTTTGTCAGACACTTCAAGTGATAATTCTCCTCTCTACAGGTTCTCTGCTTATATGACCTATATAAAGACTAAAGAATAAGACAAGTGAAATAGTCAGTTTCTAGAACTTACCTTAATAACCAGAACTCTTTAATGTAAGAAGTATTATTAGTATTATTTTATGTAAAGTTAAAAAATAATAACCTAATTCCTTTCAAAGTCATTGAACTGTCCATTAGCTCTAAACATCTTGTATGCATTCACATACTGCGCCAGACTGACCTTTATCTCCATTTTAGCACCATTTAAGTGTTATTCTTTTTAAGTTATAAACTTCACATAATGTTGCTTTATGCCACAGTTCATCTACAGTTCTTGGGGAGTCCAGTTTATCACACTCCCTGTTAAACCGCTTACAGTGCCCATTACAATTGCCTGCCCAGATTCTCTTCTGTCCACAGTCCTCTATGATATGGAAGTGGCTACGAACTTCATTAATGAGGCTTTCACCACCCTCATCCGCTGTTCATGGTGAGTCCACTTCACCACACTCCATTTTATGGGAATGGCTTCCGTTTGGGAAGGCTAACGCTTGTGGGAAATCCTTACTCCAGACCCGGTCCTTGGAGGAATCACTGTCTCCGTGTTTAGCTTGTTCTTTCTGCTTTCTATCACTTTCTACCGCTTTTCGTCGTAACTGCTTTTAGATTATGTTTACAGTCCACAGGTCTATCAAAAAGACAAAACAAAAAGCAGAGTACCCCACAACAACCTTTATTTCGGTGCCTAAATCAGCTGAAAGCGGTAAGTTTGTATTTTATTATGGCTGTTGCTGGACTTTTTGAGTGTGAGAAGTGTGGCATGTTTAGTCTAGACCCTTTTCCCACCGCTAGTGATAATGATAGTGTTTGCACTAAATGTGAGTTAGTTAGCTCTCTGGTGGAAAAGGTGGACCAGTTAGAGGTGTGCATCATGGGGTTACTGAAGGATAGAGAGCAAGAGTCACTGGTAGCAGCCCCCGTTGCCTCAGGGTGAGCTAGCACCCCCCCCCCACTCCAGCGTTAGAGCCCTCACAGCGGGGCGAATGGGTGACGTCTCGGCAGCATAGCCGGAAAGCTAAGGCTAATGCTAGCGCAAAGGCCGAATTTAGCCCACCGGAACACCACGCTCCCCCCCCCCGATTCGCGTGTCAAACAGGTTTGCCCCGCTCAGCGAAACACCCGCTGAGGAGCCTGTTCAAAGTACTGTGGTAATAGGAGACTCTATTGTTCGACACGTGAAGATAGCTAGTCCTTTAGGGGCTCCAGCAGTGACTGTTAGCTGCTTACCGGGAGCCAGAGCGCCGGACATTAGCGGCAACCTTAAGCGGCTAGCAAACAGGAGATATTCGAGGATAGTGATTCATGTAGGGGCCAATGATATTCGTCTGCGGCAGGTGGTTAAACTGGCCCAGACGATGTCCGATGCCGTAATTTGCTCTGGTCCCATCCCAATGAGGCGCGGCGCTAAACCGCCGACTCACAGCGCTGAACCGCTGGATGTCCAAGTGGTGTTCCGAAAATCATGTGGGCTTAATTTAATTTAATTTTTATTTTAATTTAATAATTGGTTAAAGTTTGAGGGCAAGCCTGGTTTTTTAGGTAGGGATGGTGTCCACCCCACGCGGGAGGGTGCTGCCTTACTTTCGTGCAGCATTGCTCATAGTCTGCTAGTTAGTCGGCAGAGGAGTGTAAAAGGCTGCTGATAATCCAGAGCCGGGACCAGGCCGCAGACAGACAGGCTAAACTGACCGTCTGCGAGCTGCTTTGAGGCGTCACCCAGGTTTCACTGTATTGAGACTGTGTCTGTGCCCCGAATTAAACACAAACATAGAACATCTAGATCAGCTCGTTTTAATAATTTAATCAGTGTTAAAATCTCTCATTTCAACGATAACAGCAGCACCTCAGACCTAAAGCTTGGTCTACTTAACATTAGATCACTATCCTCAAAAGCAGTGATCGTAAATGAAATGATATGTGATCAGAAACTAGATGTTTTCTGCCTAACCGAAACCTGGGTTAGACCTGATCAATATATAGCTCTAAATGAAGCCACCCCCACAGGCTATAAATATGTACATAGCCCTAGATTATCAGGCAGAGGAGGTGGAGTGTGTATAATCTATCAGAATACACTAGAGATTATTCAAAAACACTGTAACACCTTCACTTCTTTTGAGCTTATCTACATTAACATATCAAATCCGGCCACAAATAAAAATGTTTTCTCACTGATTAATATTTATAGGCCTTCAGGGCCCTACTCTGAATTTTTAAAAGAATTTAGTAATTTTGCTGCAGACTCGACAGTGTGCAGCAACAAAGTTATAATAGTAGGAGATTTTAATATTCACTTTGAAAAAGCAGACGATCCATTAACAAAGGCGTTTGTATCACTTTTAGATTCTGTTGGCATCATACAAAACGTAACTGGACCCACACATTACTGTAATCATACCCTAGATTTAGTCCTGACCCTGGGTGTTAGCATTGATCAGCTAAATATTCTACCTCAAAGCTCAGTAATATCGGATCATTATCTAATCTCCTTTGAGCTACATCTAAGGCAAAATGTTAATTCTTCTCCCCAACACTGTCTAAAGCGCACAATAACACCAATGACAGCTGTACAGTTTACTAAAAATCTCCTTAGCTTACACTCCGTCAGACCAAACAGAGCTCGTTAAATTAACAAATGATCTAGAAAATACCCTAAGATCAACATTAGACAAAGTAGCGCCGTTTAAAAATAAAATGATGAGGCAAAAAAGGCTCACACCGTGGTACAGTGATCAAACTCGTACCTTAAAACAAACAGTGCGGAAACTAGAGCGTAAATGGCGGGCGACCAAACTAGAGGTGTTCCACTCTGCGTGGAAGGACAGCCTTAAAAGCCATTAAAAACAATCCCAGAATTCTTTTTAATGAGATCTCTAAACTTACTAAAAGCCAGGCAGATACTCAACCCCAGATCCCAACATCTTTAACCAGTCACATTTTTATGGACTATTTTAATAATAAAATAGAAAATATTAGACAACAAATCCAACCCTGCTTATTAAATCAAACATGGCCGTCACCTGATGTAGTTGCTTTAGAACATAACTTAGTTGTACACTAACACTAGTTGTAGAACAAAGGCTGGAAGCCTTCTACCCACTTCCACAACTAGAAAAAAATTATATCCTCAGCTAATTGTACAACATGTACACTCGACCCGATTCCCTCTAAATTGCTAAAAGAAATTCTCCCAATTATAATCAGACCTCTTTTAACAATTGTAAATTCATCCCTTAGCCTTGGACATGTAACCCAAACCCTTAAAATAGCAGTTATAAAACCTTTAATCAAGAAACCAAATCTTGATCCTAGCGTATTATCTAATTATAGACCCATCTCAAACTTAACATTCGTATCTAAGAAAAAGCTGTGGCCCAACAACTCTGCTTATACCTGAGTAAAAATTACATGTATGAGAAATTCCAGTCTGGATTTAGACCCAATCACAGCACAGAGACAGCCCTAGTGAAGATTACGAATGATCTCCTTCTTGCCTCTGATCAAGGCTACGTATCTTTATTAGTCCTACTAGACCTTAGTGCAGCCTTTGATACAATAGATCATACTATATTACTAGAAAGATTAGAGAAAATGGTTGGAATCACAGGGACAGCCCTATCATGGTTCCAATCATATCTAACGGGACGCTATCAATTCGTAAAGATAAAAGATTTATCTTCAAACTACGCAGAAGTAAGATATGGAGTTCCGCAAGGCTCAATTTTAGGACCGCTATTATTTACATTATACATGTTACCACTGGGCTCAGTTATAAGCAGACATGGCGTTAATTTCCATTTCTATGCAGATGACACACAGCTCTATATATCAGCCAAACCTGATGATAAATTTAGATTACAGAAAATGGAGGACTGTGTAAAGGATATAAAACTCTGGATGTCACATAACTTCCTTCTCCTCAACAGTGACAAAACCGAAGTTCTCCTTTTAGGTCCAAAAGACTCTAGAAATAAACTATCAGACTTAATGTTAGACTTGGCTGATTCTTCCATTCCTGGTTTATCAGCAAAAAATCTTGGCGTCACATTCGACTCAGATTTATCATTTGAGCAACATATAGCTAATATTAGTAGAACAGCCTTTATGCAGCTTAGGAACATCTCCAAACTAGGAAACTCCTTATCACTACAAGACGCAGAAAAGCTAGTACATGCTTTTGTTACCTCAAGGCTAGATTATTGTAACGCACTACTGTCAGGTTGTTCCAGCAGGAACCTCAATAAACTTCAGCTGGTGCAAAATGCTGCAGCCAGGGTCCTTACTAAAACTAGAAAATTTGACCTTATCAGTCCAGTTCTATCAGCACTTCATTGGCTCCCAGTTAAATTCCGTATCGAATACAACATTCTTCTATTAACATATAAGGCCCTACATAGCCTCGCTCCTGAGTACCTGCAGGATCTTATTGTATATTACGAACCATCAAGACTACTTAGATCTCAGGGTGCTGGCCTCGTTCCCAAAAAGAGCCTTTTCTTATAAAGCCCCCCAGCTCTGGAATAACGTTCCAGATAATGTTCGGGACTCAGGCACAGTCTCAATCTTTAAATCTAAGCTGAAAACGTATATGTTTAGTTTAGCTTTTGGTAATTAATGTTTCTTAGATAAGGGCTGCAGGTCCAGGGGTTCGCGGACCCTGGGAATTGTAGTACACTGAGATGCTGGAGCTGTCGTCTCGCTGCTTACACGCGATCACTCAGGTTTGTTGACGGTGGAGCAGATAGATGCTGGTGTTCTCAGGGTGCGCCCGTGTCCGTGTTACCTTCTGGCTCTCTCCTTTTAATTATGCTGTGATAACCAGACCTGCCGGAATCGTCAGACATACCCAGATGCTGATTCTCAACATTCTCTGCCCTCCATAAAATTCCTCTTAGAACTAACTTTTCTCTTTTTACCTTCTTCGAGTAAATGGCCACCCAGCCCGACCTGCTGGAAGATTGCCCGCTGAGGTCCCCTCTACCTGCGTCTAACCAGCTGCCACCTACCAGTCCGGCCAGCGGGTCCCCCCAACCCGCCACCACCCATGGCTCACCCGCCTGCCGCTGCTGCCTGTTTGGTGGCCGTGCTGAAACCTAGATGGACTTGTGTCTGTCTGACACTATTAATATCACCACTATCAACTTTCTGTTGTATCTGCTTTGGTAATTTTTACCATTCATGTTTAAATAGTCTGGCCAGAGGAGGATGGGTCCCCCATGTGAGTCTTGGTTCCTCCCAGCTCTGAGGGAGTTTTTCCTTGCCACTGTCGCCGTTGGCTTGCTCACGGGGGTCTTTGACCCTTCATGTTATTTCTTCTTTCTTTTCTGTCTCTGTCCTTTATTAAGTACTAATTATGTAAAGCTGCTTTGTGACGACAACAGTTGTAAAAAGCGCTATACAAATAAATTTGACTTGACTTTATAGCACTTACAATCCCCCATTACAATCGCCTGCCCAGATGTTCTTCTGTCCACAGCCCTCGATGATTCAGGAGTGGCTACAAAGTTCTTTAATAAGGCTTTCACCAACCTCCTACACAGTTCTTGGTGAGTCCTCTTCATCACACTCCTTGTTGTACCTCTTAAAGTGCCCTTTACAACTGGCTGTCCAAATTCTCTTTTGTCCACAGCCCTTTATGATTCGGGAGTGGCTACAAACTTCAATAATGTGGCTTTCACCAACCTCATCCACTGTTAATGGTGAGTCCACTTCACCACACTCCATTTTATAGCCCATTACAATCGACTGCCCAGATTCTCCTCTGTCCACTGCCTCAAATCATCTGGGAGTTGCTAAACTGCTTTATCCACAGTTCTTGGGGAGTCCAGTTTATTACACTCCCTTTTATACTGCTGACAGTGCCCATTACAATCGCCTGCTCAGATTTTCTTCTGTCCACAGCCCTTGATGATTCCGGATATAAACTGTGGATGAAAACTGTGGATAAATACTGTTTATATTTGCACTAACCATACCCAGATTTCTTTTAATCTGCTGGTCTTTAAATATACTTTTCATACACTTTAAGTGCATGGCTGCATATGCCACTTTACCTCTGACGTCAATGTCAGGGACCTCTACTTATTTATACAAACACCTATGCTCATACATTCCTACAAATTTGTGAACTAAAATGTCCATGCTTTGTGTTATTTAATATTCGATGTTTATTTAAATGTTTATTGTTGCACCATGGGTCTGAGAGTAATGCAGTTTCAATCCTGTGTATGTCCTGTACATATTGCATTTTTGACTTTGCTGACTTTGACTTTGAGTGGCTACAAAATTTATTAATGAGGCTTTCACCAACCTCATCTACAGTTCTTGGTGAGTCCACTTCATCACACTCTTTGTTGTACCTCTTAAGGTGCCAAGATTCTCTTATGTCCACACGCTTAGAAAATTTGGGAATGCTAAACCGCTTCATCCACAGTTCTTGGTGAGTTCACTTCATCACACTCCCTTTTATAGCATTTACAGTGCCTATTACAATCGCCTGCCCGGATTTTCCTCTGTCCTCTATGCTAGCACACTCCCTGTTATACCGCTCATTGTGCCCAATACAATCGCCTGCCCAGATTCTCTTCTGCCCACAGCCCTCTATGATTTCACCAACCTCATCCACAGTTCTTGGTGAGTCCACTTCATAACACTCCCTGTTATACAGCTTACAGTTCCCAAAACAATTACCTGCCCAGATCATCTTGTGTCTACAGCCTTAGATAATTCGGGAGTTGCTACGAACTTTATTAATTATCTTATTATAAGATAAGATAAGATAAGATAGTCCTTTATTAGTCCCGCAGTGGGGAAATTCACAGTGTAGCAGCAGAAAGGGATAGCAGGACACTCAGTTACAAAAATTTGGATAAATAAATAATTTACACTATAAATAAATAATTTACACTATAATCCATTTTATCTATTTTAACTATTATCCATTTTATAGCACTTACAGTCCCCCATTACAATCGCCTGCCCAGATTCTCTTCTGTCCACAGTCCTCTATGATAGGCAGTGGCTACGAACTTCATAAATGAGGCTTTCACAATCCTCATCCACTTGTTCTTGGTGAGTCCACTTAATCATACTCCTTGATGTACCTTATAAAGTGCCCTTTACAATTGGCTGCCCAAATTCTCTTTTGAGCCGCTTTATGATCTCTTATACCGCTCATTGTGCCCAATACAATCGCCTGTCCAGATTCTCTACTGTCTACAGCCCTCAGTGATTCAGAAGTGGATACAAACTTCATTAATGTGGTGATCAGTAACCTCATCTACAGATCTTGGTGAGTCTACGTTAGCACACTCCATTTAATAGCACATACAGTGCCCATTACAGTCGCCTGCCCAGATTCTCTTCTGTCCACAGCCCTCGATGATTCAGGAGTGGCTACAAAGACTATTAATAAGGCTTTCACCAACCTCATCCGCTGTTCATGGTGAGTCCACTTCACCACACTCCATTTTATAGCATTTACAGTGCCCATTACAATCGACTGCCCAGATTCTCGTCTGTCCACTATTAAACCGTAATACTGTTACGTTCAAGACTTATGTGATCCTGTGATCCAGTATTGCATATTTGATACTGTTAGTGCTGCCATCTGGTGGCCTGTTTGTCTTGTTGTTTCTTTGTTTCCCTCTCTCTCTCCAGGTGAATCGACTGATTGGAAGCAGCTGATCTAAAGGTGTATGCTGGTTGGTTGCGTTGTCTGGGCTTTGTCATTAAAATGGGGGCATTGACTTTTATTCAGTCAGCCGCTGTGTTTTCTTATCATGTAGTTACATGCGGTTGTGATTTATGCTGTTCCGGATACTTTGGATTTTTTTTCTTGCTATTTAGACAAGATTCAGTATTGTACTTCTCGTAAATCTGTATGTTCCCGGATGTAATGGCTGGCGAGCACTAGCTTTGACTTGATGATGTATGATGTATGTGGAGCTATTTTAGTCTACTCTTTTCTGTGTTATTATGTACTTGTTGTACTGACGCTATATGATGTTGACTGTGCTAGCTTATGTTTACCTATAATACAACATTTTCATTTGAGCATTAAATCTGTTGTGCTGGTTTGTTTCTTATCTCTCCAAGACCTAGACTAGTATTTTGAGAAATGGTTTGATAAGTGGGGTTGTAACAGTTACTCAATAATAGGTAAACACTATTTGGTTTAAAGTTAGTCAGAAGATGCAGAAAATGATTCCACATCATAACTGAAATTTAATAAAGAGGCTTTGATGGAGGAACAAAGTAGGGATCTATCTCTTGATAACTGTAGACTAACTAATGCCCCAGCATGCCAATATTTTTTTTGCCAAGATGGTGTACTAATGAGAACATGGACTCCCAATTTTTTATGTGAAAACCCAATCAGGTTATTCCATCCGCACCACTTTATCCACTCCCAGCATTAGGAATGCCATTTGAACGTCTTATAGTTGATTGTGTAGGGCTGCTGCCCTGGCCACTGATCAAATCCTTCTACTTTTGGGTTACCAAAATACACCCAAACAGATCTGGGATCAAATTTTACTGAAGTTCTGAAATTCTTGGGGATTAACCATCACATGTCCAGTGCATACCACCCCGAATCTCAGGGTGCTCTAAAATGTTTTCACCGAACTCTTAAATCAGTAAAAAAAAAAAGGATGGAATGAGGGCGTCCTATTCTTGTTGAAACCAATGTGCTGGATAACATTAGTTCTATTCAAGGAAGATTGCTGCAAGCCTGTGGACTCGCTAAAGTGTCACTTAAAATAGCACTGCAGTTCCACTCTGCCTCCTGTAGGTTCTGCAACATTTAAGGTGGATTAGAAGATTCCAGTAAGAAGCTGGAGAATAACTTCAGCCTCATTGGTGCAACAGTGTTTGTTTACGGCATCATGAATTAGCATGTTCTGAAAGTCAGAAATGACATTCCTTTACTGCGCATGCATAGTCCAGATTGGGGTTACGGTTCTGAATTAGAATCTAAAAAACTGTCATCTTTTTAGCCCCATATGTCTCCCTGAACTGCTTCTTCACCATTCTGACAGTCATTGAGGGTTTATTTGTGAAAGACAAGGCTTAATCTGACTTCTCAGTCTAATTTGTTTGTTCCACCTTAAATGGTGCAGCAGTTACAGTCAAAAGTATTCACCCCCACCCCATTGCTAATTAGCTTTATTAACCAACATAAGTGCTTTCTCCTAATTCAGTAATGCTAAACTGCATTGGGGGTGAATATCTTCCCAATAGCACCAGCATGAAATAAATGCATCACTTAAGGTGGAACAGATCAATTTGGAAGAGAAGCTGATTTCAGTACAGCATCAATCTTAGTGTGTTTTTCCATCCGTCTTCCAGTAAAACAACTCAAATAATGAACATATGATGCTTTAAATACATTAACAGACAATATCATTTAAATTCAGCATGTAGTTCAAAACTACGTCCCACCAAACAAAGCTGTCTGACTCCCTGTTCTCTTAGTTAATAGATATAGATCAGCACCCTTAGCTCCTTCAATGGGTTTTTCAGCCATTCTGTTATTTACAACAAAAAAGCTCTTTCCTTCAAGCTTTTCAGTCCCTAAAATCAGTACTGGAGACCTTATGGACCACATGTATGAACACATAGTGAGATCTGTTTTTTTTTTTTCTGGTTAGTGTGGCTGAAGGTAATGTACATGAAGAAAGACACGACACCTCCAGGTAAGTTCCAACAGAGTGGTGATTTTATTAAAACATTCCCCAAGAAAAACAAGAAAAACTGTCCAAAAGGAAAATAAAGAAGTTAAAAAAAAGAACCAGGAAGAACGAATGTCTAGCGAGTTCTTTACTAGTCTGTAGTTCAATCATTCACCATCCTAGCTCAAAGTAGTCAGCTACTAAAAAACTACACTCCCACCTTTTCCCCCATTTTCTTTTTTTTTTTTATCTTTGTCTTTCTTCTTTTTTGTCATCTTTATTTATATATTTGTTAGTTTATCGTTGTCTTTCTTCTTTTTCTTGGCTTCTTTTCTTTTTCTTCTTTGTCTTTTGTTTTTTATTCTTGACTAGTTTGTTTTTCTTTTTCTTCTTTGTCTTCGTTCACTTTGTCTTCTTTTTTTTTTGCATTTTATCTTTGCCTTCTCTGAGCCATCAACTGGATGAGGTGAAGTAAAGATAAAAGAAGACAAAAACAAAGAAAGGACAATGTTAATCTCTGCTCTCTGTTCTGATGATCAATGACATTATTAGACTCTTTCAGTGACTCTGGGCATGAAACTTGGGTGCCTACTAACTCAGGCTAGGAGAACGTCATAACCTGAGCAAGTTGGTCCTTTCCATTACTGGTGATTAAAGCTTAAAGGTGCTTTTTTAGATTTGGACTTCCATAAAGTCACTGCTGGTTTGCCTATACTGATATTTTGTGTTCAAGTTGTCTTTATTTTTTTATTTTTGTTTTCTTTGTTTGGTTATTTGTCATTTGGTTATTGTGAATATTCTTACTGTCTGTAAAATTGATTTGTCTGGTGTTTTATTTTGTCTTTTAAGGAAGGCTGCTAAGTTTTTAGATTTTTTTTTAAGAATTGTCTTTTTATGATTATGGGTACTGACTGTGACTGTGGCATAGTTAGTTAATTACATGCAAGTTTTGGGTTGGCATATAATTACTGTTCATTAATCATTTGTCTTTATTCTGTCCTCTTTGGGCAATTTGGTCCATGTGGTGTTCCTCGGGCTGACTGATTACCCTCCTGAGAGGTTTCTCCTGTTCAGTCTCTTTGCACTTGGTTTGCTGTGTTTGAAATCACCACCTTTCTGGTCTTGGAATCTATGTGGATGTGTGATTGTGGTTTGTGCAGTTTCCAGTGTGTGAAGTATAAGAGTGCCTGAAGCCAGTGTTTTTTTATTGATAGACAAATGATTATACCATATTAAGAAACCTGCCCAGCCAGTAAACCTGATTGGTTTTCTTCATTCTTTAAAGGTATTTAAAGAATAGTAGTTTTTAAGTTACAAATACATATAAAGCAATAAAATGCAAAACTTTATTAATTACTTTTTTAAGTCTTTGAGTAAGCTTTGTACACTGTACTGCATCCCACATCTCTGTTACAGCAGTAGCACATTTCTATTAGCTTAGCTACCCATATTATATAGTCCCAGGAACATCAACAAATCTTAACCTATGAACACCATACACCATTGTTGACTCAGGGATTTTATTGTTTTAATATGGGTTATACAAAGAACTAATATCAGTTAAGTCTTAAAACAGAGCTGTTATCTGTGTGTAAGCATATTATATAGTCCCAGGAACATTATCTGGTCTGGGCTTGGGCACATCCTAAACTTTTGCTGACCCAGACTTGCATTATTTTAAAACTGTACAACTCCGTACTAGTTTTAGCTACACAATTAATGTTGAATTATAAACACATTTAATACTACTACTACTGCAACTAATAATAAAATAGAAACTGAGATAGCACCTAGCAGATTTAAACGTATGTTGTTCCAGGAATATTATGTCATCTTTTTTTACAAGGACATTATGCACCCCAATTACATTAACCCAGATATAATAGTATAGTATAATTAGATCAGTGGTTCATTTCTAAGTCTGATCTCTTAGCTACACCAGTAAGCTAGTTCGCTAGCATATTTTTCAGGAAATCACTGTTAGATAGATATTTCATCATTATAATGTTGACTCAAGAAAAGGGTGTTTAATAATAACAGAATAAGTAAAGTGACGTTAGCGCTGTGACCATAGTAAACCATAAGGACACTCATATTCCATGTTTCTTCCTTGTTTTCTACATTTCTATATGAGAATAAACATAATCAGAATGTTTTCTGACATTTGTGCAAATGTTTTTTGGCATTGACACAGAATATTTTGAAATAGATACTTTTAGTTCTATGAAGAACCATGTTTGTAATAGAGATGTGAGTGAAGAATTTTTTACCTGAACCATACTGAAGGTACTTCACATTCTATAATTTCTATCACAAACATGTAATAGAAAAAGTGGCTAGCCAAACATTTTCTGTGATAATGACAAATACAAACATTTGATGCACTTTATTGTAAAGATTAAAGTAAGCCACTTAAGCACACATACTTGAGGTGGGAAAATCATATGTTTTGTAGATCCAGCAATTAATTTTTATTTAAAACAGATTATACAATGTAATGAAAAAATGTTGTCAGTCTTCTTATTGTTAGCAATGGTCAGATCAGAGATACCTAGTCTCATCTGTAAAGAAGGTTATTATTCCCAAAAAATAAAGCACACTTGACTCCACTTTAACCAGGCAGAACCAGTTTTCAAACAATTCTGACTGCTCTTACTGTGGCTATAGGTTTTGATGTCAACAATGTAAGTTAGACAATGGGTAACATTCTCATCAAATTGAAGATTCCATAGCTGTGCAGAGAGAACGTACCCGTAATGTAGTGTCACTGACCGCTCTCATTTCTTCATTTGAATTTGTAAATTACTCAAGATAAAATTCTTTGTTGAACATTTCCACTTTTTTTTTTTTTAAACAATTCATTCAGAGTGGCCTGTTGTAAAGTTCTATTTGAAACTTTACAGCTTTCGTTATAGTTGTTTTAATAAGAACTTGGGGGTCTCATTACTACAAGATGAACATAACTTGTGACCACAGTATTAATACATCATATCACAGAACCTACTCAAATCTACTGACTTATTGTATGTATGGAATGTTAAGGATTGTAAGATAAGGTTTCATAGACATGAATTATGTTGTCACCATTTTGAATAATTCTGCCTGTAAATTTCCCTAGAATACAGAACTGTATGTTATGTATGCATGTTATGCTAATCTTTGTATTGACCATCAGTTCATGTCTTTATTTACGCAAAAGTCTACACATAAGAGTCCTTTGTTGTCCCATGCAATGCAAAGTGCATCATTGTATCATTGAAAAAAAGAAAAAGGAAACAATAATAAATATCACAATTATCCTTAACCTCTTGAGACCCTGCATCCTCATATGGCGACATTACATGTCTGCTTATCTGCACCATGATTCTCATCGCATTTAATGTGTGAACTAGTAAATTTATGTACAATAACATCTCTAGCTTCATTTGGCATGCACTGATGACAGGTTTTAGCTATAATAAGATGCTACAACATCTGTAATGAAGTACTATCTGTAATGAAGGACTAAATTAGGTCACAGGTTGTGTTTTTATTTTATAATTACAGGAAGAGTTTCAATGTTAAATGCAGAACAATCACTCAATGTAATTGTAGATAAGTGTTTTTGTGCATTCTTAGTTTCATATGTGATGAAGTTTGAATGGTGTTGGTTTTGGTACATTTAGTGATGTACTGTACTACAGAACATATATTTTTTATATTTACTTGTGCTTTCATTTGACTTTATCGTACTTTATACCTCTACTTTGCTGCATTTCAGGGGCATGTATTGTATTCTTTTTCACTCTGAAACAATTTATCTGTCAGCTACTTACTCAATATTGCAATTACATTTGCACTATAGTATAGCCATGTTTAGGGCTTAAAATAAAGTTTACATTGTTTGTACTTTTTTTTTTTTTGTATCCTCATGCTTAAAGTTCGAAATAGACAGTTTTGTACTTTGTTAGCAAATTGTTTCTTCCTGCAACTTTCGGTACAAAGACCAAATTTAGTTTTTATACTTGTTAGGTAATCCCAAACAAACCAAGCAAAACTCTGGGTCTCAGGAGGATAAGAAAGATAATGATCATGGGACATTTATACAAGCTACACTCAAGAGAATGGCAGCCTTCAGAAACACAAATTTAGCATGTCAAAGGGACAAAGACAATGGATATTTTATATTGTATTCATGCAGAGATTACCTTTAATGGAAACTACAGGTACATATCAAGGCTATCAAGTCATTGTTCAATGCACTAACAATGAGCACAATGGGAATGATGCAGATTCTGAAAAAGAGCTCAAGGATACAGACTTGAACAACCATCAATACTTTGTCACTGGAAATGATGTGAAGAGAATTTGTACATGCATGCCCACAAAGTCAGCCTCACAGAGTTGCAGAAGAAGATGCAAGCAACCACACACAGTTGCAGATGGATAGACCCTTGTTTACCAAATCCATTTTCAGGGAGCAATTGAGTCATGAGAATCTGTCAGACAAAAATGATAATCAATAATGTATAGAAACCTACCTGTTACACAGTTGCATACGAATAGTCAGCCTTACAGTTGCTGATGGACAGACAGAGCTTCAGATGGATGGAAAGCCAGATGGAGATGCAGACAACTCAAATCAAATCACTTTTATTGTCACATTACACAGATGTAAAAGTGAGTGAAAAACTTTGTTCCTCACAGTAGAACAAAAAAAACAACACATTTACAAATAGAAATACTGAATATTTACACATTCACTTAGAGTATACATATACACACACATATACTCAATTAACAATATTGCACTGGTAAACACAGTTAATAGTACAGGCTGATATAATCTAAATGTTTACATTATTTACAAAAGGTACTAAATGGGTGTGAATTCCGGTGTAGTGTAGGTGCTGTGGGACTGCATAGGGGTCCAATAGTAAGGGCAGAGTGTGTTTGTATGGGGAGGAGGTGTAATGGTACAGATGAAGTCCATAGTCCAGAAGCTATTGTTTATTAAGCAGCCTAATTGCTTG
Source organism: Salminus brasiliensis (assembly GCF_030463535.1). NCBI lineage: Eukaryota > Metazoa > Chordata > Actinopteri > Characiformes > Bryconidae > Salminus > Salminus brasiliensis. Next base: position 28,398,471 of record NC_132887.1, read on the forward strand.
AGGATAGAAGCTGTCTCTGAACTGACTATGAGAACATGTAATGGCTTGGTGGGTGGAGTCCTTGATAATCCTTCTTCACCAGAAGGTTTGGCAGCTGAACCCAAATGCAGAGCTTTCCGCTCTTGAGCCGTGTAGTTCCCGTACCAGGTGGTGATACATCAGAATGCTCTCCACAGTGCAGGTGGAATGTCCCCAGTATGCAGGAGTTCATACCGAACCTCCTCAGCCATCTGAGGTAGAAGAGGTGCTGATGTGCTTTCTTTGCAACCAGTGTGGTGTGTTCTCCCCATGTAAGTTCCTCAGTAATGTGAATACTAAGAAACTCGAAGCTGCTGACCCTTCGACAGTGGTCCCATTAATGGAGATAGGGGTGTGCGCTCTCTCCTGTTTCCTGAAGTCTACTATAAGCTCATTGGTCTTGCTGACGTTAAGAGAAAGGTTGTTTTGCTGGCACCATTGTGATAGGAAGCTAACCTCCTCTCTGTAGGCTCTCATTATCATTGTAAATCAGGCCCACAATTGTCCTGTTATCAGCAAATTTAATCATGACATTGGAGCTGTGTCCAGCTGTGCAGTCATAGGTGTAGAGGGAGTACAGGAGTGGGCTGAGCACACATCCCTGGGGGGGATTCCAGTGTTGAGGGTCAGTGAGGAAGAAATGTTGCTGCCCACCCTTACCATTTGCTGTCATCCTGTCAAGAAGTTCAGGATCCAGCTGCACAGAGAACTGTTCAGACCCAGATCCTGAAGCTCTGTGTTAAACCTTGGTGGAATGATGGTGATGAATGCTGAACTGTAGTCCACAAACAGCAGTTTCACATAGGTGGTGATCTTGTCCAAGTGGGGTAATTTGCAGAGTCAGGGCATCATTAGTGGATCTGTTCCGCCCGTATGAAAGTTGCAGTGGGTCCAAGGTACCAGGTAATGAGGAGCAGATGAAGTCTCTAACCAGCATCTCAAAGCACTTGCTTATGATAGGGGTTAGAGCAACCGGGCGGCAGTCATTTAAGCAGGTAATGCTGCCTGTCTTTGGAACAGGGACAATGGTGGTCAGTTTGAAGCATGCTGGCACATCTGAGAGAGAGGTGTTAAAAATGTCAGCAAAGACTCCAGCCAGCTTACTGGCACATGCTTTAAGAGATCTGCTGGGTACGCCATTTGGGCCAGAAGATTTACTTGACACACTTAAAGGATCTGTGCACATCAGCTTTGGAGATAGAGGGTGGGTGGGACTCAGCAGTGGATGGTGCTTTCGCCTCAAAATGGTGGTTTGCCTCAAAATGAGCATAAAAGCAGTTACCCGTCAAAGTCTGATTGGTCGGACCAGCAATGAACCACCCTGATGGTGGGCAGCTCCTGTTTGAGCTTCTGCCTCAGGTTTGCTTTATTAGTCCCCAGGTCCAGGCACACGATTTCCTGCTGGTTGATCGCCTCGTACAGTTTCCCGAGCGCCAGGTCCTTTGTTTTTCCCTAAGAGGTCCTTTGTTCCATCAGCCCGGTGCAGGGAGAACCCCGCCGGCTCGGTCTGAAATTTCGGCTGACATACTGGTCTCTATGAGGTAGATACAGCAGTCGCTTATCTCCGGTTGAAATTATATCTGTAAAAGTTCACTCAGTTTGTTGTCCAGGGACTGTACATTGGCCAATAGTATGCTGGGGAGAGGGGGCTGGAGAGTGCGTCGTCTCAGCCTGATGAGGACTCGAGCCCATTTTTCAGCATGTACTGCTGTATGACAAAAAATAAAGTCAATACATGCAAAGAAACTGAATGATCACCTTCCTTTTACACAGAAGCATATGAATAGTCACCCTCACACAGTTGCAGATGGATAGGCAGACTGATGTGGCAAAGGTAGCACATCATCAGTAAAATTTAGTATCTAGTATGAAAGATATGTTAAATGCATTATTGTAAACAGGTTACATGTATTTACCTTGTAATCCTGCTGCAGGGATTGTAAGGGAGCAAAAGGGAGGCAAAAGGAGCCGAGGCACCTCACCCTTGTTGTCAGCATCCAGCTTTGGGGAGGGAGGCAGTCATGGGGACACACAAAAAAAAGTCAATTCATGTATAGAAACTGAATGAATGATTTGTTAAAGTTGATACTGATTTCACGCTGACAGAAAATTCAGACCAATTATCAATGGAAAGACTAGGTCTGCGTCAGACATGATATTCAAGGACAGGTGGAGTGGTTTTCCTTGCAAAAAAGAACACTGCCAGTTGGTTCTTCCAAGTGCTTTGTGGACTCGTCCATCAGCAATCATGAATGTACGGCCTCTGCTGGGTTGCCAGATTTATGTTGGCTGTTTCAAGATTTGCCAAGAGGACTCTTTGATGAGAGAGTGCGCTCCCAGTATCAATCATGGCCTGGCAGTGGTGTGAGCCTATGGTGAGAGATAACTTCAGGGACTTAGGTTCCACTGCAGCATACTGGTCTTGTGTTTTATTTGAAGGTGTTTTTTTTTTCTTACCCCATTCTTGGTTAGCCTGTTAGCCTGTAGCTAAATGTTCTGGCTTGAGACAGGTCCTCATCAATAAGAGTCCCAATTCCACTGCTTTTACAGTTCCTCATAAAAGGCTAGCTAGTCTGGTTCCTCAGTATGCCTTGCATTATTTCCTTCTCGGGCATCCTTTCTCATCCATTCTCCACCTGAGACAATGGGCACAATATTGAAAAGCAAAGTCTCCGATACTCTCCTGCACACCCTCTTTTCTCTCACGGATCCTCCTTTTAGCTTCATAGAAAGGCATACAAAAACATTGTTTTGAATTGCGTCCATGTCGTGACATCCTCTTTCTGCCAACATCCAATCTTTAGCTGTCCCAGCTAACACAGACATCAGGGTTGCAAGTTTCTCAGCATTGGTAAGCGGATGGACAGCTAGGAACTTTTCACATCATTCCAGGTAACCAATGGGATCTTTCTCATCACTTTTTCCTCCAAAAAGCGGGAACTCAATTTTAGAGAATTCATGTGCATGAAAATGATGCTTCATATTGGCATATCTGTAGGTTGACTTACAACACTACGTCTACTGCTAACCCATGGAGTGGATGTAAGCACAGCCTTTGCCTGACTTCTTGTATTTTGACATTGTCTTTCAAAGAGGTATGGGATCCTGGGAAACTGTATGACAAAAAAGAAGAAAAGTCAATACATGTATAGAAACAGAATGATCACTTACCTGTATCAAAGCTGTTTAAGAACAGCCAGCCTTGCAAAGTTGAAGATGGACGGAAATCCAGCCAGCCAGCCATAGTAGAGAACGGAAACGCAGATGGAATGACCGTTGTTAGTCGTTTCCACCTTCAGAGAGGGACTTGGTCATGGGATCCTGGGAAACTGTATGACAAAAAAAAGACAGTCAATACATGTATAGAAACTGAATGATCACTTACCGGTATCACAGCTGTTTACGAACAGTCAGTCTTGCACAGTTGAAGATGGACGGAAAGCCAGCCAAACAGCCATAGTTGTGAAGTAAAAGCAGATGGAATGACCTTTGTAAGTCGTTTCCACCTTCACAGAGAGAGCAGGTCATGGGATCCAGGAAAACAGTATGACAAAAAAAAAAAGTCAATACATGTATTGAAATTGAATGATCACTTACCTGTTTCAAAGCTGTTTACGAACAGTCAGTCTTGAACAGTTGAAGATGGATGGAAAGCCAGCCAGCCAGTCATTGTTGTAAAGAGTGAAGCAGATGGAATGACCCTTGTTAGTCGTTTCCACCTTCAGAGGGGGAGGATCATGGGATCCTGGGAAACTGTATGACAAAAAAGACAGTCAATACATGTATAGAAACTGAATGATCACTTAACTGTATCACAGCTGTTTACGTACAGTCAGCCTCACACAGTTGAAGATATACAAAAGATAGCTTAATATTTGACAAAAAAGACAGACAATACATGTATAGAAACTGAATGATCACTTACCTGTATCACAGCTGTTTACGAACAGTCAGCCTCACACAGTTGAAGATGAACAGAAAGCCAGCCAGCCAGCCACAGTTGAGAATGGAGATGCAGATGGAATGACCTTTGTTAGTCATTTACACCTTCAGAGAGGGAGTCGGTCATTGGATCTTGGGAAACTGTATGACAAAAAAGAAAAAAAGTCAATACATATATAGAAACTGAATGATCACTTACCTGTATCATAGCTGTTTACGAACAGCCAGCCTTGCACAGTTGAAAATGGAGATGCAAATGGTATTACCCTCGTTAGGCGTTTCCACCTTCAGAGAGGGAGTCGGTCAAGGGATCCTTGGAAACTGTATAACAAAATAAAAAAAAAAAAAGTCAATACATATATAGAAACTGAATGATCACTTACTTATGAACAGCCAGCCTCACACAGTTGAAGATGGATGGAAAGCCAGCGAGCCACTCAATTGTAAAGAGTAAAGCAGATGGAATATCCCTTGTCAGTCGTTTCCACCTTCAGAGAGGGAGGGTCATGGGATCCTGGGAAACTGTATAACAAAAAAGAAAAAAAGTCAATACATGTATAGAAACTGAATGACCACTTACCTGTATCACAGCTGTTTACGAACAGTCAGCCTCACACAGTTGAAGATGAACAGAAAGCCAGCCAGCCAGCCATAGTTGAGAATGGAGATGCAGATGGAATTACCTTTGTTAGTCATTTCCACCTTCAGAGAGGGAGTCGGTCAAGGGATCCTGGGAAACTGTATAACAAAAGAGACAGTCAATACATGTATAGAAACTGAATGATCACTTACCTGTATCACAGCTGTTTACGAACAGTCAGCCTTGCACAGTTGAAGATGGACAAAAGATAGCTTAATATTTGTCAAAAAAAGACAGACAATACATGTATAGAAACTGAATGATCACTTACCTGTATCACAGCTGTTTACGAACAGTCAGCCTCACACAGTTGAAGATGAACAGAAAGCCAGCCAGCCAGCCATAGTTGAGAATGGAGATGCAGATGGAATGACCTTTGTTAGTCATTTACACCTTCAGAGAGGGAGTCGGTCATTGGATCCTGGGAAACTGTATGACAAAAAAGAAAAAAAAAGTCAATACATGTATTGAAACTGAATGATCACTTACCTGTATCACAGCTGTTTACGAACAGCCAGCCATGCACAGTTGAAAAAGGAGATGCAGATGGAATTAACCTCATTAGTCATTTACACCTTCAGAGAGGGAGTCGGTCATTGGATCCTGGGAAACTGTATGACAAAAAAGAAAAAAAATCAATACATGTATAGAAACTGAATAATCACTTACCTGTATCAAAGCTGTTTACGAACAGCCAGCCTTGCACAGTTGAAGATGGACAAAATATACATTAATAGTTGACAAAAAAATAAGTCAATGCATGTATAGAAACTGAATGATCACTTACCTTTATCACAGCTGTTTACGAACAGCCAGCCTCACACAGTTGAAGATGGATGGAAAGCTAGCCAGCCTGTCATAGTTGTAAAGAGTGAAGCAGATGGAATGTCCCTTGTTAGTCGTTTCCACCTTCAGAGAGGGAGTCGGTCATGGGATCCTGGGAAACTGTATGACAAAAAAGAAAAAAAGACAATACATGTATAGAAATTGAATGATCACTTACCTGTATCACAGCTGTTTACAACCAGGCAGCCTCACACAGTTGAAGATGGACAAAATATACATTAATAGTTGACAAAAAAAAAAAGTCAATACATGTATAGAAACTGAATGATCACTTACCTGTATCACAGCTGTTTACGAACAAGAAGCCTTGCACAGTTGAAGATGGATGGAAAGCCAGCCAGCCAGTCATAGTTGTAAAGAGTGAAGCAGATGGAATGTCCCTGGTCAGTCGTTTCCACCTTCAGAAAGGGAGTCAGACATGGAATCCTGCGAAACTGTCTGAAGAAAAATAAAAAGTCAATACATGTATAGAAACTGAATGATCACTTACCTGTATCACAGCTGTTTACGAACAGCCAGCCTCACACAGTTGAAGATGGATGGAAAGCCAGCGAGCCAGTCATAGTTGTAATGTGTGAAGCAAATGGAATGACCCTTGTTAGTCATTTCCACCTTCAGAAAGGGAGTCAGACATGGAATCCTGCGAAACTGTATGACAAAAAAGACAGTCAATACATGTATAGAAACTGAATGATCACTTACCTGTATCACAGCTGTTTACGACCACTCAGCCTCACACAGTTGAAGATGGACAAAAGATAGCTTAATATTTGTCAAAAAAGACAGACAATACATGTATAGAAACTGAATGATCACTTACCTGTATCACAGCTGTTTACGAACAGTCAGCCTCACACAGTTGAAGATGAACAGAAAGCCAGCCAGCCAGCCATAGTTGAGAATGGAGATGCAGATGGAATGACCTTTGTTAGTCATTTACACCTTCAGAGAGGGAGTCGGTCATTGGATCCTGGGAAACTGTATGACAAAAAAAAAAAAAAAGTCAATATATGTATAGAAACTGAATAATCACTTACCTGTATCAAAGCTGTTTACGAACAGCCAGCCTTGCACAGTTGAAGATGGACGGAAAGCCAGCCAGCCAGCCATAGTAGAGAAAGGAGATGCAGAGACGTTGTTAGTCGTTTCCACCTTCAGAGAGGGAGTCGGTCATGGGATCCTGGGAAACTGTATGACAAAAAAGAAAAAAAGACAAAACATGTATAGAAATTGAATGATCACTTACCTGTATCACAGCTGTTTACAACCAGGCAGCCTCACACAGTTGAAGATGGACAAAATATACATTAATAGTTGACAAAAAAATAAGTCAATGCATGTATAGAAACTGAATGATCACTTACCTTTATCACAGCTGTTTACGAACAGCCAGCCTTGCACAATTGAAAATGGAGGTGCAGATGGAATTACCCTCGTTAGACATTTCCACCTTCAGAGAGGGAGTCGGTCAAGGGATCCTGGGAAACTGTATAACAAAAAAGACAGTCAATACATGTATAGAAACTGAATGATCACTTACCTGTATCACAGCTGTTTATGAACAGCCAGCCTCACACAGTTGAAGATGGATGGAAAGCCAGCGAGCCACTCATAGTTGTAAAGAGTAAAGCAGATGGAATGTCCCTTGTCAGTTGTTTCCACCTTCAGAGAGGGAGTCGGTCATGGTATCCAGGAAAACTGTATGACAAAAAAGAAAAAAAGACAATACATGTATAGAAACGGAATGATCACTTACCTGTATCACAGCTGTTTACGAACAGTCAGCCTTGCACAGTTGAAAATGAACAGAAAGCCAGCCAGCCAGCCATAGCTGAGAATGGAGATGCAGATGGAATGACCTTTTTTAGTCGTTTCCACCTTCAGAGAGGGAGTCAGTCATGAAATCCTGCGAAACTGTATGACAAAAAATAAAAAGACAATACATGTATAGAAATTGAAATCACTTACCTCTATCACAGCTGTTTACTAACAGCCAGCCTTGCACAGTTGAAAATGGAGATGCAGATGCAATTACCCTTGTTAGGCATTTCCATCTTCAAAGAGGGAGTCGGTCAAGGGATCCTGGGAAACTGTATAACAAAAAATAAAAAGTCAATACATGTATAGAAACTGAATGATCACTTACCTGTATCACAGCTGTTTACGAACAGTCAGCCTTGCACAGTTGAAAATGAACAAAAAGCCAGCCAGCCAGCCATAGGTGAGAATGGAGATGCAGATGGAATGACTTTTGTTAGTCGTTTCCACCTTCAGAGAGGGCGTCAGTCATGGAATCCTGCGAAACTGTATGGCAAAAAATAAAAAGTCAATACATGTATAGAAACTGAATAATCACTTACCTGTATCAAAGCTGTTTACGAACAGCCAGCCTTGCACAGTTGAAGATGGACAAAATATACATTAATAGTTGACAAAAAAATAAGTCAATGCATGTATAGAAACTGAATGATCACTTACCTTTATCACAGCTGTTTACGAACAGCCAGCCTCACACAGTTGAAGATGGATGGAAAGCCAGCGAGCCAGTCATAGTTGTAATGTGTGAAGCAAATGGAATGACCCTTGTTAGTCATTTCCACCTTCAGAAAGGGAGTCAGACATGGAATCCTGCGAAACTGTATGACAAAAAAGACAGTCAATACATGTATAGAAACTGAATGATCACTTACCTGTATCACAGCTGTTTACGACCACTCAGCCTCACACAGTTGAAGATGGACAAAAGATAGCTTAATATTTGTCAAAAAAGACAGACAATACATGTATAGAAACTGAATGATCACTTACCTGTATCACAGCTGTTTACGAACAGTCAGCCTTACACAGTTGAAGATGAACAGAAAGCCAGCCAGCCAGCCATAGTTGAGAATGGAGATGCAGATGGAATGACCTTTGTTAGTCATTTACACCTTCAGAGAGGGAGTCGGTCATTGGATCCTGGGAAACTGTATGACAAAAAAAAAAAAAAAGTCAATACATGTATAGAAACTGAATAATCACTTACCTGTATCAAAGCTGTTTACGAACAGCCAGCCTTGCACAGTTGAAGATGGACGGAAAGCCAGCCAGCCAGCCATAGTAGAGAAAGGAGATGCAGAGACGTTGTTAGTCGTTTCCACCTTCAGAGAGGGAGTCGGTCATGGGATCCTGGGAAACTGTATGACAAAAAAGAAAAAAAGACAAAACATGTATAGAAATTGAATGATCACTTACCTGTATCACAGCTGTTTACAACCAGGCAGCCTCACACAGTTGAAGATGGACAAAATATACATTAATAGTTGACAAAAAAATAAGTCAATGCATGTATAGAAACTGAATGATCACTTACCTTTATCACAGCTGTTTACGAACAGCCAGCCTTGCACAATTGAAAATGGAGGTGCAGATGGAATTACCCTCGTTAGACATTTCCACCTTCAGAGAGGGAGTCGGTCAAGGGATCCTGGGAAACTGTATAACAAAAAAGACAGTCAATACATGTATAGAAACTGAATGATCACTTACCTGTATCACAGCTATTTATGAACAGCCAGCCTCACACAGTTGAAGATGGATGGAAAGCCAGCGAGCCACTCATAGTTGTAAAGAGTAAAGCAGATGGAATGTCCCTTGTCAGTCGTTTCCACCTTCAGAGAGGGAGTCGGTCATGGTATCCAGGAAAACTGTATGACAAAAAAGAAAAAAAGACAATACATGTATAGAAACGGAATGATCACTTACCTGTATCACAGCTGTTTACGAACAGTCAGCCTTGCACAGTTGAAAATGAACAGAAAGCCAGCCAGCCAGCCATAGCTGAGAATGGAGATGCAGATGGAATGACCTTTTTTAGTCGTTTCCACCTTCAGAGAGGGAGTCGGTCATGGGATCCTAGGAAACTGTATGACAAAAAAGAAAGTCAATACATGTATAGAAACTGAATGATCACTTAACTGTATCATAGCTGTTTACGAACAGCCAGCCTTGCACAGTTGAAAATGGAGATGCAGATGGAATTACCCTCGTTAGACATTTCCACCTTCAGAGAGAGAGTCAGTCATGGGATCATGGGAAAATGTATGACAAAAAAGAAAAGAAGTCAATACATGTATAGAAACTGAATGATCACTTACCTGTATCACAGCTGTTTACAAACAGTCAGCCTAACACAGTTGAAGATGGACAGAAAGCCAGTCAGCCAGTCATAGTTGACAATGGAGATGCAGAGGGAATTACCCTTGTTATGCGTTTCCACCTTCAGAGAGGGAGTCGGTCATGGAATTCTGGGAAACTGTTTGACAAAAAAGAAACAGTCTATAAATGTATAGAAACTGAATGATCACTTACCTGTATCACAGCTGTTTAGGAACAGCCAGCCTCACACAGTTGAAGATGGATGGAAAGCCAGCGAGCCACTCATAGTTGTAAAGAGTAAAGCAGATGGAATGTCCCTTGTCAGTCGTTTCCACCTTCAGAGAGGGAAGATCATGGGATCCTGGGAAACTGTATGACAAAAAAGAAAAAAAGTCAATACATGTATAGAAACTGAATGATCACTTACTTATGAACAGCCAGCCTCACACAGTTGAAGATGGATGGAAAGCCAGCGAGCCACTCATAGTTGTAAAGAGTAAAGCAGATGGAATGTCCCTTGTCAGTCGTTTCCACCTTCAGAGAGGGAGGATCATGGGATCCTGGGAAACTGTATGACAAAAAAGAAAAAAAGTCAATAGATGTATAGAAAGTGAATGATCACTTACCTGTATCACAGCTGTTTACGAACAGTCAGCCTCACACAGTTGAAGATGAACAGAAAGCCAGCCAGCAATCCATAGTTGAGAATGGAGATGCAGATGGAATGACCTTTGTTAGTCGTTTCCACCTTCAGAGAGGGAGTCGGTCATTGGATCCTGGGAAACTGTATGACAAAAAAGAAAAAAAAGTCAATACATGTATTGAAACTGAATGATCACTTACCTGTATCACAGCTGTTTAAGAACAGCCAGTCGTGCACAGTTGAAAATGGAGATGCAGATGGAATTACCCTCGTTAGGCATTTCCACCTTCAGAGAGGGAGTCAGACATGGAATCCTGCGAAACTGTATGACAAAAAATAAAAAGTCAATACATGTATAGAAACTGAATGATCACTTACCTGTATCAATGCTGTTTACGACCAGTCAGCCTCAAACAGTTGAAGATGGACAAAATATACTTTAATAGTTTACAAAAAAGAAAGTCAATACATGTATACAAACTGAATGATCACTTACCTGTATCAGAACTGTTTACGAACAGTCAGCCTCACACAGTTGAAGATGAACAGAAAGCCAGCCAGCCAGTCATAGCTGAGAATGGAGATGCGGATGGAATGACCTTTGTTAGTCGTTTCCACCTTCAGAGAGGGAGTCAGACATGGAATCCTGCGAAACTGTATGACAAAAAAGACAGTCAATACATGTATTGAAACTGAATGATCACTTACCTGTATCACAGCTGTTTACGAATAGCCAGCCTTGCACAGTTGAAAATGAACAGAAAGCCAGCCAGCCAGCCAGCCAGCCAGCCATCGTTGAGAATGGAGATGCAGATGGAATGACCTTTGTTAGTCGTTTTCACCTTCAGAGAGGGAGTCGGTCATGGGATCCTGAGAAACTGTATGACAAAAAAGAAAAATAAGTCAATACATGTATTGAAACTGAATGATCACTTACCTGTATCACAGCTGTTTACGAATAGCCAGCCTTGCACAGTTGAAAATGGAGATGCAAATGGAATTACCCTCGTTAGGCGTTTCCACCTTCAGAGAGGGAGTCGGTCAAGGGATCCTGGGAAACTGTATAACAAAATAAAAAAAAAGTCAATACATGTATAGAAACTGAATGATCACTTACCTGTATCAATGCTGTTTACGACCAGTCAGCCTCACACAGTTGAAGATGGACAAAATATACCCTAATAGTTGACAAAAAAGAAAGTCAATACATGTATACAAACTGAATGATCACTTAACTGTATCACAACTGTTTACAAACAGTCAGCCTCACACAGTTGAAGATGGATGGAAAGCCAGCCAGCCAGTCATAGTTGTAAAGAGTGAAGCAGATGGAATGTCCCTTGTCAGTCGTTTCCACCTTGAGAGAGGGAGTCGGTCATGGGATCCTGGGAAACTGTATGACGAAAAAGAAAAAAAAGTCAATACATGTATTAAAACTGAATGATCACTTACCTGTATCATAGCTGTTTACGAACAGCCAGCCTTGCACAGTTGAAAATGGAGGTGCAGATGGAATTACCCTCGTTAGACGTTTCCACCTTCAGAGAGGGAGTCGGTCAAGGGATCCTGGGAAACTGTATAACAAAAAAGACAGTCAATACATGTATAGAAACTGAATGATCACTTACCTGTATCACAGCTGTTTACGAACAGTCAGCCTTGCACAGTTGAAAATGAACAGAAAGCCAGCCAGCCAGCCATAGCTGAGAATGGAGATGCAGATGGAATGACCTTTGTTAGTCTTTTCCACCTTCAGAGAGAGAGTCGGTCATTGGATCCTGGGAAACTGTATGACAAAAAATAAAAAGTCAATACATGTATAGAAACTGAATGATCACTTACCTGTATCACAGCTGTTTACGAACAGTAAGCCTTGCACAGTTGAAGATGGATGGAAAGCCAGCCAGCCAGTCATAGTTGTAAAGAGTGAAGCAGATGGAATGTCCCTTGTCAGTCGTTTCCACCTTCAGAAAGGGAGTCAGACATGGAATCCTGCGAAACTGTATGACAAAAAATAAAAAGTCAATACATGTATTGAAACTGAATGATCACTTACCTGTATCACAGCTGTTTACGAACAGCCAGCCTTGCACAGTTGAAAATGGAGGTGCAGATGGAATTACCCTCTATATGCATTTCCACCTTCAGAGAGGGAGTCGATCAAGGGATCCTGGGAAACTGTATTACAAAAAAGACAGTAAATACATGTATAGAAACTGAATGATCACTTACCTGTATCACAGCTGTTTATGACCAGTCAGCCTCACACAGTTGAAGATGGACAAAATACAGCTTAATAGTTGACAAAAAGGAAAGTCAATACATGAATCGAAACTGAATGATCACTTACCTGTATCATAGCTGTTTAGGAACAGTCAGCCTAACACAGTTGAAGATGGACAGAAAGCCAGTCATAGTTGACAATGGAGATGCAGAAGGAATTACCCTTGTTAGGCGTTCTCACCTTCAGAGAGGGAGTCGGTCAAGGGATCCTGGGAAACTGTATAACAAAAAAGACAGTCAATACATGTATAGAAACTGAATGATCACTTACCTGTATCAAAGCTGTTTACGAACAGCCAGCCTTGCACAGTTGAAGATGGACGGAAAGCCAGCCAGCCAGCCATCGTAGAGAAAGGAGATGCAGAGACGTTGTTAGTTGTTTCCACCTTCAGAGAGGGAGTCGGTCATGGAATCCTGCGAAACTGTATAACAAAAAAGACAGTCAATACATGTATAGAAACTGAATGATCACTTACCTGTATCACAGCTGTTTACGACCAGTCAGCCTCACAGAGTTGAAGATGAACAGAAAGCCAGCCAGCCAGCCAGCCATAGTAGAGAAAGGAGATGCAGAGACGTTGTTAGTCGTTTCCACCTTCAGAGAGGGAGTCGGTCAAGGGATCCTGGGAAATTGTATGACAAAAAAGAAAAGAAGTCAATACATGTATAGAAACTGAATAATCACTTACCTGTATCATAGCTGTTTATGAACAGTCAGCCTTGCACAGATGAAGATGAACAGAAAGCCAGCCAGCCAGTCATAGCTGAGAATGGAGATGCGGATGGAATGACCTTTGTTAGTCGTTTCCACCTTCAGAGAGGGAGTCAGTCATGGAATCCTGCGAAACTGTATGACAAAAAATAAAAAGTCAATACCTGTATAGAAACTGAATGATCACTTACCTGTATCACAGCTGTTTACGAACAGTAAGCCTTGCACAGTTGAAGATGGATGGAAAGCCAGCCAGCCAGTCATAGTTGTAAAGAGTAAAGCAGATGGAATGTCCCTTGTCAGTCGTTTCCACCTTCAAAGAGGGAGGATCATGGGATCCTGGGAAACTGTATGACAAAAAAGAAAAAAAAGTCAATACATGTATAGACACTGAATGATCACTTACCTGTATCACAGCTGTTTACGAACAGCCAGCCTCACACAGTTGAAGATGGACAAAATATAGCTTAATAGTCGACAAAAAAGAAAGTCAATACATGTATAGAAACAGAATGATCACTTACCTGTATCACAGCTGTTTATGAACAGTCAGCCTTGCACAGATGAAGATGAACAGAAAGCCAGCCAGCCAGTCATAGCTGAGAATGGAGATGCGGATGGAATGACCTTTGTTAGTCGTTTCCACCTTCAAAGAGGGAGTCAGTCATGGAATCCTGCGAAACTGTATGACAAAAAATAAAAAGTCAATACCTGTATAGAAACTGAATGATCACTTACCTGTATCACAGCTGTTTACGAACAGTAAGCCTTGCACAGTTGAAGATGGATGGAAAGCCAGCCAGCCAGTCATAGTTGTAATGTGTGAGGCAAATGGAATGACCCTTGTTAGTCATTTCCACCTTCAGAAAGGGAGTCAGACATGGAATCCTGCGAAACTGTATGACAAAAAATAAAAAGTCAATACATGTATAGAAACTGAATGATCACTTACCTTTATCATAGCTGTTTACGAACAGTCTGCCTCACACAGTTGAAGATGTACAAAATATAGCTTTATTTAGCTATATATAGTTGTGAATTGAGATGCAGATGGATAAACCCTTGTTAGTCGTTTCCACCTTCAGAGAGGGAGTCGGTCATGGGAAACTGTATGACAAAAAAGAAAAAAAAGAGTAAATTCATGTATAGAAACTGAATGATCACTTTCCTGTAAGATGGACAGAATATAGCTGTATTTATATATATATATATATATATATATATATATATATATATAGTTGCGAAGTGAGACGCAGATGGATAGACCATACAGTCAATACATGTATAGAAACTGAATGATCACACCTGAATCACACTTGCAGATGGACAGAAATCCAGCCAGCCACAGTTCCAGATGGAGGCAACCACACACATTTGCAGATGGCTAGACTCTTGTTGGCCAAATATACCTTTATAGAGGGATGGGATCATGGGATCCTGAAAACCTGTATGAGGAAAAAGACAGTCAATATATATAAAAAAAACTGAATATGCAATAATGCAAAAAACAAACAAACAAACAAACAAACAAACAAAAAACACAACACAGTTTCTCTTGGATAGAGAGCTAGCCAGAATTGTTGTTTCATAGTCAGATGGACAGCCAGCCAGCCTCAGCGTTGCACATGGACAGACAAAGTTGAAGAGGGACAGAAAGACAGCTACACAGTGTTGTAGATGGAATAGACAAAATCTAGCTTTTCATCATAAATGTACCATAAATTGCATCTACACCACCACCAAAATCAGACCTGTGTGGGTAACTGTGAATCCACTCTCCCAGGTTTTAGATGTTATTCAGGGTTATGTACTCATCACATTACATAGTGAACTAAGGTGGTTATCAGTAATAGCTTAATGGACAATGACTGCTTTAGTTGCCAAAGATTGTACAACCCAAATTTAAATTTAATGTCCAAGTCACTGGTTCTCATAAGAATTGATACATATGTTTCTTTTTGTTCCTCAGATTGTTATAACTCATTTTTCTGACATCTATGATTACAAACACAGACATAGTCTTGATACTGCAGGGTTTGAAATATGAGCAAGCGATACTAATATTACTTTAATACAAGTAGAGAAATGGCAGAACAAATGATTTGAATAGAGTAAATAAATACCTACCTGACTTACCTGTGTGACTGGGTAGGGACAATAATCCCTAGAGTAGCACCTTCTCAATATTACCATAAAGCAAGACAGATTCCAGGCAGCACAGGTGAAGCCTTTTTAGGTGGTAGAGGACCGGTCAGCTGAGCGGCTTGCTCCCTCGATTCTGGCGTCTGTCTTCTTCCTAACAGTGTCTCTCCACGGCCATCATGTTTCTTTAGAATAAACACAGTGTTTGTAAAGTAATGTAAAGTAACACACATAGTAGATAGCACAGGGATTGACACTGGTTAAGAAACAAGCCAAAGCTAATATCAAATAATATAAAGAAATGACTAGGATTAACAAGCAACATGAGAGCTAGTAAACAGCAGATAGGTAAAGAAGACCCATCAGCCTATCGAAAGACAGAGCATTGTGGTTGGACAGGAAAGCAACCCACAGAAACTTACTAAACTCAGTTAACATGGCTGCGCCTAATCTCACCCCCCCATACCCAATCTCACCACTTTCACTGGTGGTACTATTTCCACATATTTCTAAGACTAGGAGAAGCTGCATTTCAAAGAACAAAGATCATACAAGAGACACACATGACAGTATGACACATGAATTTCATGATAAACAGCTTTCAGGGTCTCCTCAGAAAATGCTAGCAATATAAACTTCACCGGAGTGAATCGGGCTGTCTTACTAATGAGCCAAAAAACGTTCCTTTGTACGTCCAAGCACATTTTCACTTGAGTTTGGGGAGCTCAGTCAAGTTAGTTTGATATTGGATCAGCAGATATTCACTTCTTCCCTCCTCTCACTAACAATGTCCTAAAATCTCAGATTTTTTTTAAAAAGGAAAACAGAAAATACAATCATTATATTTCCTCAACATTTCCAGTCTTTCCAATTTGACAAGGATATTTAATCAAAATAGCCAGAATTCCTGCAGCTGGTGCTGTAGATGGAAACCTAAAACACTCACAAAAAACAATATATAACAAAAATAAATATATACATACAATATGCTGATTTTCACAATTTGTAATGTAATATTCTTCAAGTGAAACATCCAGATAGCATACAAATCCAAAGTCAGTTGTAGTGTACAGACACACATCTGAAATATACTACTACCCTTAGAATAGCCCGATTACAATTTGCAAAAAAGTACTTAAGAGAGCCTGCAGAATTCTGGAGAAAGGTCTTGTGGACAGATGAGACTAAGACTAACCTATATCAGAGTGATGGAAAGACAAGCATTGTGGACTGCTCACTAGTGCCTAAAGGGGGGTAAAATTATATCTGCATTCACCCTCTTATTAATGGTATATACGTGGACTCCATAAAAACTATCCAAAACATAGGAGTTGGAAAGCTCTCGCAAAGCTGTTTGTACTTTGGACATCCTTTCTCTTTAAAGAGTTTATAATCCTGGGTGTTTCCTTGTGAAAGCAAAGTTTGAACCATGGAAGTCCTTGGTTTGAGTTGCTGAGAATTAATTTAGGAGTGATACCTTCGTGTGAAAAGCTTATCCCAATGTCCATATGAAGAGCAAGTTAGCTGTAAGGAGTGCAAATAGAGAAACAAACAAACAAACAAACAAACAAGAAAAAAAGAGAAGCTTTCTGCAAAAGCACAACAGCACCCAACCTCATGCATTAAACATACACAAACATTGATAGAATATATAAAGAATTAAAGGATTGCAAACTTACAATGAGTATTGGGCCTGTACTCATTTCATTTGTCTCAACACTGGAGTCATATGGGTGTCAGCTATGGCTTCAAGTAGGCCTAAGTTGTAGGATTTGTTTTATGCCACAACCACAACAGGCCCAATGAGACCTAAAGAACCAGCACAACAGGCCCGATGAGACCATAAGCACATGACAAATGAGAACTTAGGAACATGAAAATAGGCCCAATGAGACCCTAAGAAGAAGCACAACAGGCTTTTCCCAATGTCCATATGAAGAGCAAGTTAGTTGTAAGGAGTGCAAATAGAGAAACAAACAAACAAACAAGAAAAAAGAGAAGCTTTCTGCAAAAGCACAACAGCACCCAACCTCATGCATAAAATATACACAAACCTTGACAGAATATACAAAGAATTAAAGGACTGCAAACTTACAATGAGTATTTGAACCAAAGTTCCTTCATTCAGTTTTCATTACAGTGAGGCCTGAAGTGGGCCTCAGCTAAACCTCTTTGCTACTGAATGATTCCCTTCTTTTGGCTTGTAACCTGGCCTATTTCCAATATACTGCCACATAGTGGATGGAGTAGGAATTACCATGAAAAAAAACATGCAATTTGTCTCAACACTGGAGTCATATGGGTGTCAGATATGGCTTTAAGTAGGCCTAAGTTGTAGGATTTGCCACAACCACAACAGGTCCAATGAAACCTAAAGAACCAGCACAACAGGCCCAATGAGACCTAAAGAACCAGCACAACAGGCCCGATGAGACTAGTGATGCACCCATCAGATATTAGGATTGGATATTGGTCCCGATATTAGCAATGCTTGCTTCCCTTTGGTCTCACTGGACTTCACACAGAATTAAAGTACTGAGCCAACACTGCTAAATACACGAATAACAAATCTATACGCATAATTAATCATCAAATTTTCGATTATTTTGTTAATAGTCATATCTCATATAAAGACATATTAGAATAGCCTAGTATCTTTTGAAAATAACAAAATCTGGACTCCTATTAATACTTCATCATTGTAAGGCAAATTCTGTGCCAAAGTCCTTTCATTTCTTTCCAAAGTCAAAATCATTTCTTATTTTAGTAATAAAACAAATAGCAATTCAATAAATGTATATCTGTGATAATTTGTTATATTTTATTTTACAAAGTCTGAAACTAAACTCGACATGCTACCTTAAAATCACGTGCTGAACAGATTTTGTTTAAATAGGCTCAAGCGTTCAAAAGTTCCAGGCTTACATTTTTGAATAATTAGGTCAATAATACAGGTCAGACGTTATTGAATAAAAACATTTAATACTTTGCTGCAGCACCACCATCAGGCCAATGAATGTCATTTTTCTTGTCTTTTCACAGCTTATAGATTTCTCTATTTTTGATGTGTGCTTAAATTGATATATTTTTCCTTTTATTTTTCCTGACAGCTTTGGAGAAAAAATGGAAGACTGTATACTCTTTTCTTGCTGCAGGACCATACTCATCAGGCTATGCCAAATCACAGCGGCAAAATCTTCACAGACATGTCTCTAAATATATACATAGATATACATCTTTCTGTCTCTTCTTCTTTGTTTCTCTTTGACACTTACATTCACTCATACACAAACAAACATACTCTCAACATTGCCAAGAAGGACAAGCCATGAAGTTTTGCAAATCAAGGATGTGGGAGGTCTTAGCTCCAATCTGTGGCCTGTGGGAGGGCATAAACGCACTCCGTCCACCCCGGGGACCACATGGCAGCACCCGGGAAGAACAGGGGGCGGCAGCGTCTGCGTCTTTGTAAACAACAGGTAGTATTCAGACACAAAGAAGCGCTGTGTTTATCCTGGCTGTTTACGTTCAGTCACGTGCGAACTCAGCGACGGTGCTGGGGCTGCTGCATGACGCAATCAGCAAACAAGATACCGCACATCCGGACGTGGTGTTCATTGTCGCCGGCAGTTTTAACCACAGCAACCTGAGGACTGTCCTCCCCAAATCATTATCACGTGAGCTGGTGTGGAATGAAGAAACTGATCTGGTGCTTCAGGACTACTTTGACAGTGCAAACTGGGATGTGTTCAGAACTGCTGCTGTACTGTTGACTTAGAAGACTATGCCTCTGGAGTAACCAGCTACATCAGCACCTGCATAGAAACCACTGTTCCCACAAAGCACTGCATCTTCAACTCCAAGATGATTCCCACCATGGCAGATGTCTTTGTGTGTTGCTCTGGCAACTGACGCTATTTATTATTGATTTTAACTTTAATATTTATTTTACACGTACAGTTCTCCTCCGGAACACTTAGTTACAGTTGAGAGGCGCTCCTGGAGTTTGGTAAAGTTCATCATGAACTTTCTGATTTCCATTTTCTTTTGCACTAGGACACCGCCGAAACCAGCCAGCAAGGTACAGCAGCACTGGCCTCAGGAAGATGACACAGCGGATGGACAGAGTGCCCAAGGTGGAAACGGGTCAAGAGAGGTGGACTACATGCTAGGCTAAAGGCTAGGGCTGCATGTCCACTGCTACCTAGCCTGTTGCAGCCAAGGTTCGCTCCCTCGAAAAGACTGACCACAGTATTAGCACATTATATAGTCCCAGGAACATCATTCAGTCTTAAAAAAGGGACATCATACACCAATTTTGACACATGATTTATTTGAAGAAGTGATTGAACAATGAGCTTTGTACAAAGTACAGTAGTACAGTGTGTTTAATAATAGCATTAGCAGATAAGCTGTGTAATCACATTATTAGTATATTATATGGTCCCAGGAACATCATACACTTTAATGTGCCAAGGATTTCATTATTTTAACATTGAATGTACAATGAACTTTGTACTATTACTAGTTTTAAAAAGTTCATTGTTTTAAGTTCATAGTACTGTGAAGCCGGCGTTCAATATCTGTTTAGTCATTTACCGCTTTGTAAGCATTCTACCCACTTCCACAGCCAGAACTAGAAAACAATGATTTCACCTTAGATAAAGGTTGTAGGTCCAGGGGTTAACGGACACAGGGAATTGTAGTATACTGAGATGCTCAGTATACCTGGCTCTACCCAGTCACACCGGCCAGGTAAGTGATCTATACCATTTTAATAATTCAGCCTGCCATTTTTCTGCTTGTATTTCAGCATGTACTATTTCCATGTCTTTTCCTCATAACAATGCTAAATAAACAATTCAATATTGAGACTGTGTCTGTCCCCTGTGTAACTTATAATCGAAAAAGCCAGAAAACTGTTTTAACAACCTCATTAGAATTAATACAAACTCGTCCGTCCATCAGAGCAACAGCAACTATCGCATTAAATTAGAACTGTTAAATATAAGATTGCTAGCACCTAAATCAGTTATTGTAAATGACATTATTACTGACAATCGGCCTAATGCACTATGTCTCTTGGAGACATGGGTTAAACCTGATGAATTTATAGCTTTAAATGAGTTCAATACTATATTTTACCGCTGTGTAAAAGAATCCGTAAACACTGTATTAACTTTCACTGTTATGCTGATGATACCCAAATTTACATATCAGCTAAACCTAACGAGGACCTGTGTCTCAGCCGAATAACAGACTGTATTAAAGAAATTAAAAACTGGATGACTCAATTTTCTTTTACTTAATTCTGATAAAACAGAGGTCCTTCTACATGGTCCTAATATAGATACAAATATAAATGATAATACTGTGGTAAACATAGATGCTCACTTAGTTATACCTGGTCAGCTGGTTGTGGCAGCACTGCTTTCACCTGTTTAGACACAGACAGAAGCACCTCGTACAAAGAGACGCAAAACGCTGTGAGAGAGTGGTCAAGTAACTGGTTATCGAGTGAGGCTGGACCTAATCCCGTATTGGGAGACCAGTTCTTTTTTGTGGCCTGGTTCTGCTTTGCCAGAGAACCAGGGGGAGGCACTTAACCCAATTAAGGCCTGTTTGTTGTGTCATTTTTAATGGTTCCATTAACCCTTTCGACTACCCCAGCGCTAGCGGGGTGATGGCTGCAATGTTTTCTCATGTCTATCCCCAAGTACTTGATCAGACTGGTTAGGCCTGTGTGTACAAATGGTGTGCCATGGTCACTGGAGACACGTTGTGGCAGACCCCACCTGGGGATTATTTCTCTGAGGAACGTTTTTGCCACTGCTTCGCCATCCTGAGTAACTGTGGGGAAAGCTTCAACCCATTTACTGAACATACATACACAGACCAGGAGAAACCATTTCCCTTCTGCCGGTGTTAATTCCACAAAGTCGATCTGCCAGTGCTGAAATAGCTCTGTCGCTGGGGGGGTGACCCACAGGCTGTTGTGACAAAGGTTGTGTGTGTCTGTGTGTGTTTTGTGCGCACGTGAGACAATTAGAACCAAAATTTTGGGTGTAGAGAGTCCGGGTGCATACCAGTGTCTTGTTATCATATCCATTATCCCCCCTTTGCTCATGTGACTCCTCCCATGAGCAATAGCAATTAACCCTTTCATGTAGGCCTTTGGGAGACATGGTCTATTTGTTGTAATGTGTGTCCACATTTTGTTTTTGTTTGTTTTGTTTGACACACCCTGATTTGGTCCACTGAGCTTTTTCTGCTGCAGTGGCAGTAGATTGAATTTCTTGCAGGGTGGGTTTCTCTTGGTCTGTTACAGGAAGTTGTGCTGTGCATTTGGCCACATGGTCTGCGAAGGCTTTTCCCTCAAAGGAGAAGGCGAACCAGAACCTGCTATCTGGATGGATTGGTACACTGAAGAATGCATTCGCTAAATGTATCACTGTGTAATGGGTGTGGTCTGTAGGAATTTGAGACAAAATAGTGTGGGGGTTTGGTACTTCAGGTGCTCGAGCCTGAACCGCAGCATTTACTGCCTGCAGGTCCTGAACAATCCTTCACTCATCGTAGTTTCTTGACTGGACAAATTGGTGTCCTAACTGGTGAAGCTGGACATGGAATTATGACCCCTGCCTCAAGCAAAACTTGAAACACGGGTCTAATACAGTCAACTGCTTCAAGTTTCAAGGGGTACTGAGCTTGTCTGGGCATATATGTGGATTTTGGTGTAATGGAATGGTTCACAGTCTTTAATCAATCCCACATCATGCTCACTAGAAGCCCACAGCTGAGGGGGGAAGCGAAGCAAGCTCCAGTTCCTCATCTTCTGTGAGTGTGGCAGCTCTGCTCTCAGCCTGTACTAAAAGGGACACTTTCACGTCTTTGTGGAAGTGCTATACTGCACATTGGGGCACTCGGTATTGGCTCAATCATTAGCCCTGGCCACCCTCAAGGCCCATGGCCCGATATCTCGCCACGGGAGGGTGTGTTTAAATCTGAGATGTGGGGGTAGGAATTTTCTACTGTGAACAACGCATCCTGCTGTTTTGTTAGTGAGACTAGGGCAGCTGCTATCTCATCATTCCATATCAGTGCTGTGGTTGACAAAGGCTCTGTTCCTGATGTGAAAAAATGTTTTTCATAATCATGATCAGGGCCTTGGCTAATATGTTCAATGTAAATCACTCTTTTTCCAAGGATTAGACACCACCCTCTGCCTCTGATAGAAAGTGTCTGATAATCTCCCCCTGCTCATCAACACTGCGCCACATGTAAGCATATCCCGGGATCCCAGACGCGACCTGTACCATGCATGTTTTTTCTGAAAAATCTACAGCTAAACCCTCTGGGGAGCTGATTAGAGTACACCCTAGTTTACACATCAAATCTCTGGCCAATAAATTCACAGGACAAACAGAAGACATTACGAAACAATGCTAAAAAGCTTTCCCATCTGGGGAACATTGGAGGGGCACAGACACCTTTTCTCTGACCACTTCTCCCCCTACCCCTATTAATGCTTGGGATTTTCCCTTTTGTGTGTCACAATGAAGCTCATTAGTCCTAATCACTGAGCGGCCCGCCCCGCTATCTATCAAAAATTCCAAACTCCTTCCTTCTACAGTCAAAGTCAAATTTGGCATACTTGATGAGCATGTTGTAAGCTGTTGCGCTAATGAAAGATATGGAGAGGAAGAAGGTACTTCCCTTTTTGATGTGTCAGTGGGTCCCATTCCACCATCCTGCCCCTCTGTCGCCCATCACTGTTCCTGATACACTACTGCTGGTTTTCCCTCCTCCTGGACTGCTCGAAACAATCCCTGACAAAATGTCCATGCTTGCCACAATTGTAGCATCGATTTACCCATGATTCACCCTGACCCACATTTGGTTGGTTTGGCTGGAAAGCTGGCCCACTGCCTGCAAATCCTCTTCCTCTGCCTCTGCCTCTCCCTTGTCCTCTTCCTCGGCCTCCCCCACGTGGAGCATTAGTGGGGAGGGCTGCAACTTGCTGTACCATCGTCAACATGGCTTGATCCAACGTCTGTCTGCTTTTTCTCTTTCTTCTTTGACTGAGCATTAAGAAGGTTCTCATGATGCTTGGAATGGTCCTCTATGATGGCGAGGGGCATGTCTGGTATACCCCACCCAATACTTGATGGTGTTGGAGAGCCCAGATCTCAGTCCCATCAGGAAGCTGTTGCGCAAGTGCGCTTTCCATGGGGTCACATCTTCTGGATTATTTGCTCTCGTCACAGGTGCTTCCAGTCTGCTAAAGTCTGTGTGAAGTCTTGTCAGGCAGACCAGATAATCCTGAACAGTCTCTCCATCTTCTCTCCATCTATTTTTCCTGTGTTCTGATAAGGGGCATTGGGGTCCGGATGAATGTTAACTTTGGGGTTGTAGGTGGGATTAGCCAGGCGTACATCTCCATCCGGCAAGCCTCGATCAACCCTGCAGTAGCTGGAGGCCAATTTTCGGAACAGAATGCGTTGCATCTCATTCGAGGTCGGACGGCATGACATAACAAAGTCCTCAGATTCTTCTCCAAACTTGCATCCTCCTACTTGTCTGGGATCAGACAGGCCAGTGGCAGCTTCCATCATGTCCTTTTCAGTCCAGTATCGATGTACTAAGAGGGGACCCTCTGGTCCAGCCACCTCTACCATAGGGAAAGAGCCACTTAGGGCTTGAACTGCAGGGCAAACTACCCCTTGGTCAGACGGACCCTTAAAGGGTGTGCTGAAGTTAGGTTCTCTTTCTGGATCAAGGCTTCTGGTATGGGAGGCTATTGGTGATGTGAGTGGGCCAGGCGTCCCTTGTCCAGCAATCAGCTCTCTATGCTCTCGCTGAGCGCCGGCGTAGGGACCCGGTGTTAAGGGTGGTGCGACGTATGGAGGAGGAGGGGGAGGCGCTGGTTCAGGTGGTTTCAGGCTGGTTCTGGTTTTCCGCTGGTCTTCTTGGCGGGGCGGCGTCGAGGTCAGGATTGGCAGCAACTGAGACACTGGTTTAGTTTTACCCCCCTCCCTCTTTTCTCTCTCTGTCTGCCTGCGCTCTGCTTCTTCTATCCAAACCCCAATTGCTCAAAACATACTTGCTTTATATTTCACACAATGTTTAATTACTGCTTGTGGGCACTCCACAGGTGCTTGTCCCACTCTATCCTTAAACAGATATTTCACACTGAGGCTCCCAGTAGTCGGGAATCCGAAATATTTGATCCACAATGGGACATACATTACACTATCAGTGCTATAATCCTGGATCATCTGACTAAAGAGAGCCACAGTGTGAACCTTTGGGTTAAAATTTAAATGCTTAGCTAACTGGAATCCCATCTTGTTCTCTCACTTAATTTAGCCCCAACAACCACGTCTCACCTCCCTTTGCCTACTTATTCTATATTTGGTACCCTGTACCTAAACCTATTAGCACTCCTTCCCACGGTCCGGACCTATTGCTCAATTTAGATCAATAGAGGCCTCGCTATGAGCAGGTCTTCACTTGTTACGCCGCCATGTAACTAAACTTCATCCAGGAAGGAGTGCTCAAGGGAAGGTGGAGGGGAATAAAATTTTCGGAAGTAATTATTCTGTCACTCACCACCAATGTTCGTAGATGAGGCTTGGATTGCGAGCGGAGGGATGATCAGTCACGCTCACCCCCGCGGTACTTCTCCCTTGCTCTGTGGGATTTTTTCCCTGCTTTTGGGTCCAGCTTCTGCCAGAGAGCGTCCTCGGTGAGTGTTCACTTCTCTCCCCTCCGCTGCACTCGTTGCTCATCCTGTTCGTGATGCCAGATTGTGGTGGTAAACTCGTGACAGAAGAAACACGGAGTCTGTATCAAAGTGAGTAACAAAAGGTTTATTGAGAGAAGCACAAAGCAAAACCTTAGTTTCTGCCTGTCTGCTCTGAGCTCGGCAGGTTCTGCAGGAGCCTTTATCATCGCTGGGCTTCACCCTAACCCGCTCAGCAGCGTTCGCCAAGAATGCCTTATATGGTATAAACAAGCTATACATTCAGCAGTTACTTGCATGAGAACCTTTCCAAGAATTTGACCCCACTGACCCCGTCTGATCCCTGTTTATCGAGGTCATTCTAAGGTATCGGAGAACTTTCTGCTCTCCAGTCACGTACTTGTCTCTGGCCCGCTTCTAGTTATCTGTGGCAGAGTGCAATCGCACCCTGACAAAGGGGAGACAGAAAATAATAGTGTGGACAGACCCTGGTACAACATAGATAAATAACACATTGCAAGAGGTGACCGAGGTCACTTTACATATCACAGAATATGCATCAACAATTTAGGTATTGATTATGAATCATCAATAACTTCCATTACAGTAGTTACTTTTAGAGTTAGGTAGCATTATTTTTACATTTGCAGCGAACAAAATGCATGTAGCTTAAGTGCTAGCATCGCTCAGCTAGCTAGATTAGCTAGCTAGGTTAGCTAATGTGTTTTAGTGAATGTGTAGCTACTGTTAACTGTGACGCGAGCTAGCTAGCTAACTAGTTACTTAACCTAACACTAGCTCACTAGTATCAAATGTCCGTATAAGCTCTGCTACTTTTGTGAGCGAGCTAAAAGTAAGATATGTGAAGATATTTGAACAAAAGACTGACTCCTTTGCTTTCAAGAATCAGAGATTGTTGACCAGAGAGGAGAAGCTGCTGAAGATCTAAAAGTCCTTTCTGGCACTGATAGTCAGCAAAGTCAAGCAAGACAAAACCGTCCCCTGCAAGAGTTGTATGAAAGACTGAAACCTAACAAGGAGGCAGTTGCTCAGCTGCTTGACCTTGAGTTTGATGCTCATAGGGTCTTCATCAACTCTGACACTTTGAGAGACCAGGACAGGCCAGCAAACATACTGCAAGCATACCCCTGTTTCAGAGAAGTAGATCATGTAAGCAGAAGTATAGATGTCATGTATGCCCCTAACTAGAACTGGAACACGTTGTGTTAAATCTTTGTCTGTGTTTGTGTTTCTCTTTTTTGTGCCAGGTTATGGATGAACTTCGTATCCTTGACAGATCTAACCCTGATTTTATTTCTAACCTGAAGATTCGCTCGGAGAACCAACACCACAGGACAAAGTTTAGAAACTTTTCAGGAAATACTTTTAGGTTTTTACAGCTGCTTATACACTTAGGCTTAGTCATCAGGGGCTGCAGAGCTTTATGTTGGGTTCTGGAAATAGAAACAGATCCAAAACTGTGTTGGAACACTACAGAATATATTGGAGGTCCTCTGGCCCACTTTTTAAATATGTGAATATTAAGGTATAAATTCATTAATACAGACTACCTGCAATCCCACTGAGTTTGATCCAACTTTTTATGCAAAATATCATGCTGATTTAAACACACACACAAAAAATTCAACACAAAAATATATTAAATAATTAATCTACTTATGTCTGGAACAGTGATATGCTCTATAGTCATGATGAAGGATCTGCCTGAGATGTTCCCATCACCTGTGGCCTAACCCAAGATCAAAAATAAAACACTGTAACACATTCAGGAACATGGAGTTATTTTGTGTTACTAAGCTAAAAGTGAAATGTTACTTTTTGTTGAAGTTTCAAAAACAGGTTGATTTACCAGCACCATGCATAATGCATACACGTCTTTCAATCAAGTGCTATGTAGCAGCATTTCTACCTATTTTAATGTCTCTATATTATTAATATATTAATATATATTGGCCTATATTGATTCAAGCATTTCTTTTCTTATTTTGCTTTTATTCGTCGTAGCTTTTGACACTGATGTTTTGCAGTGCATTGGTGTTGTGGGGACAGTGGAAATGTAGTGTAGACTATAAACACATGAAACAGTAGTAAGATAAATATACTGTAAGATAAATATATTGTGAGGGGAACAGGCAGTTTTACCAGTGTTCTTTAAAGCTTGTCCACCATAGCAACAGTTACTAACGACAGAACAAAGGGCATGAACAGTCAATTATGACATCACAGGGTTGGAAGTGTATAAATAGCAGGTGCATCTTCACTCGGCTCATTCACAGCTTTCTGCTGTTGGAGATCAGCTGCTCCTTTAAACATGAGCTTTGACTACATCCCCCCCATCCTGGCAGACAGCCGGCCAGCAAAAGCCAGGATACAGCTTCGATGTGAAAGATCCAGGCAACTTCGAAGCTCGATTTAGGGCAATGATAGCGGCTCAGGCCAACGACAGTAGGACGAGTGAGAGAGAGACAGACAGTGAGAACAATGAGAAGAGAAGAGAGAAAGGGAGACAGACAGTGAGAAGAGCAAGAAGAGAAAGAGAGAGACAGACAGTGAGAAGAGCAAGAAGAGAAGGAGAGAGACAGACAGTGAGAAAAGCAAGAAGAGAAGGAGAGAGACAGACAGTGAGAAGAACAAGAGAAGGAGAGAGAGAGAGACAGTGAGAAGAGAAAGAAGAGAAGGAGAGAGACAGACAGTGAGAAGAACAAGAAGAGAAGGAGAGAGAGAGACAGTGAGAAAAGCAAGAAGAGAAGGAGAGAGACAGACAGTGAGAAGAACAAGAAGAGAAGGAGAGAGACAGACAGTGAGAAGAACAAGAAGAGAAGGAGAGAGAGAGACAGTGAGAAGAGCAAGAAGAGAAGGAGAGAGACAGACAGTGAGAAGAACAAGAAGAGAAGGAGAGAGAGAGACAGTGAGAAGAGCAAGAAGAGAAGGAGAGAGACAGACAGTGAGAGGAAGGTGAAAAAGAGGAGAGAAGGAGGAGAACAGAGCTCAGGGTGATCTGTCTGCAGAGACGCTGCTCCTGCTAAGGAGAGCCAGTCCAGTCTAAAGACCACACACAAACAGAGACTGGTTCACAGACTGAATCAGGCAGCCCAGGTCCTTAGGGAACTAAGTATTTGATCCCCTACAAACCATGACTAATGTTGGCTCCCACAGACCACTGACACACCATAATCTCTGTGAAGTCGTTACCTGCATGAGAGACACCTGTCCCAAATTGTCACCTGTGTAAAAGGCCAAGAGACTCAGTGACAACATCTCCACCATGGGCAAGACTAAAGAGCTGTCTAAAGATGTCAGGGACAAAATTGTTGACCTACACAAGGCTGGAATGGGCTATAAAGCCATAAGTAAGAAGCTGGATGAGAACATTACTGTCAATTGACCTAGGCCTGGAGCTTCATGCAAGATATCACCTCATGGAGTCTCATTGATCATGAGAAAGGTTAAAAATCAGCCATGAACTACACGGGAGAAGCTGGTTAATGATCTCAAGGCAGCTGGGACCACAGTCTCCAAAAAAAAAACATTGGTATTACACTGAGACGTAATGGTTTAAAATCCTGCAGTGCACGCAAGGTTCCTCTGCTCAAGAAGCCTCATTTCCAGGTCCGCCTCAAGTTCGCCAATGAACATATTAATGACTCATAGAGAGACTGGGAGATGGTGCTGTGGTCAGATGAGACCAAAATTGAGCTCTTTGGCCTCAACTCAACTCGACGTGTTCGGAGGAAGAAAAATACAGAATATGACCCTAAGAACACCATCCCCCACCGTCAAGCATGGTGGTGGAAGTATTATGTAGTATTTTTTTGGGGCACAGGCCAACTTCACTGCATCGACGGGAAGATGAACGGGGCCATGTATCGCAAAATCCTGGGTAACAACCTCCTTGCCTCTGCCAGGGCACTCAAAATGGGCCGTGGATGGGTCTTCCAGCACAACAACGACCCAAAACATACAGCCAAGGAAACAAAGGAGTGGCTCCATAAGAAGCATATCAAGGTCATGGAATGGCCTAGCCAGTCTCCTGACCTCAATCCCATAGAAAATCTGTGGAGAGAGCTGAAGCTTCACGTTTCCAAATGCACGCCTAAAAACCTTAAGGATTTGGAGATGATCTGCAGAGAGGAGTGGGCCAAAATTACGCCTGAAGTGTGTGTGCAAACCTTATAAAAAACTACAAGAAACGTCTGACTGCTGTGCTTGCCAACAAGGGTTTTGCCATCAAGTATTAAATGATGTTTTACTAATGGGTCAAATACTTATTTCCTCCACTGTAAGTGGTGCCTGATGAATTTGGATCAGCTGGGCCTTAAGCTTCCAAACCGGAAGTAAACTAGAGGCCCTCAAACCACCTACAGCTGTAGAGGAGACTAGAGGAAAGTCAGAGTGAGTCAGAGAAAAGTTAAAGGAAGTCTGAAAGAAACTTGGAGAAAGCCTGAGGAAATTCAGAGGACAGTCAGAAGGAGTCAGAAAGAAGTCAGAGTGTGTCAGGAAAAGGTCAAAGTCAAAGGAAACTCAATAAAAGTAAGAGAGAGTCAGAGGCCAGTCACAGATAAGTCAATAGAATGTCAGGGGGAATTCAGAGAGAGCTAGAAGAAGTCAAAGAAAAGTTAAAGGGAATTCAGAGAAAGTAAGAGGAAGCCATAAGAGTCAACAGAAACTCAGTGGAAGTCTGAATGACGTTCAGAGAAAATCAGAAGCCAGTCAAATGGAGTCAGAAAGAAGTGAGTGTATCAGAGGAATTCGGAGGAAGGCCAAAGGAAAGTGAGAGGAAAGTCAGAAAATTCAGAGGAAGTGAGAGGAAGTAAGGGGAAGCTAGTCAAAATGAGAGGAAAGTCAGAGGAAGTTAGACACAGTCTCCAGATCAGTGACTTAAAGCTCCTCTGCCTCTGATCCAGGCTCTGAGAGTTGCCTCCCATACCTCTTCTGTGTAGCAAACCACACCTCAACAGAGCGCTCAGCTCTAAACTCAGGATGAGGCTTGAGACGTTGTGCTGGTTCAGCTTCCTGTGAGGCTGTACTTGCTGTCTGGCTAACAAGGCTCAGGTGTGCTAAGTGGATATGGAGCCAGTGACAGAGCACTGTAGAGTGGGAGGGGCATAGCCAGAGGGGGTGGACCATTCTTTCTCCTAATTGGATTTACTGCGTTCTTGTTTTGGATCCGGTGTCGACCAGAGGAGGATGGATTCCCTTTTAAGTCTTGGTTCCTCTCCAGGTTTCTTCCTCTTGCTCTGAGGGAGTTTTTTCTTGCCACTGTTGCCCTCGGTTTCATCAAAACAGGCTCAGACACGGATTTCTGTAGAAGTTAAGCCTCAAACTTAATATATAATCAAACTTGACTTGAGCGGTCAAGAAGCCGTTACTGGCAAAAGGAAATATCTTAATGGTCATATTGACTGGAAAGTAAATCAGTAAAAGGTGATCTCTGACTTACACAGTACTGCACCGGCTCATTACTGTTCACTAACAGCTAATAAACAGCTCATGTTTATTCATGTGCTTCCAGTGTTGATTTCAGATGCTTCAATGATTGTTAATATTGTTAATCTGAAGCTTTGCTTCGCTGTTTTTCCTTTATTGTTTTGGTTTGTTGGTTTTTGCTGCTTCCAGGTTTCTGTTCATTGTTTTTTCAATACCTCGTCTGTGTTCTTTCTCCTGGCCCAAGCTCCGTCTAGTGTTCTCGTTTTCCTGAATACTGCTCAGCTTCCTCCCAGTCCCGGCTGTGTTACTGTGTCCAGTTTAAGTTGTCAGGTTTTGATTTTGTTTCTGGTTCTGTCCATTAGATTGCTGTTCCCCCGGTTGTGCTTTGCTTTGTTGTGTCTGTTTACTTTTGCCCAGGTTACATTAAAGTCTTGCATCGTCCATCCCTGCAAGTGTTTCCTTTTGTTCACTGCAACGTTGGACCAGACATGACAGTAGCTACTAAATTATTTTTTTTATTATTGTTGAAAACCACTGTATCATGAAAACATCACATCTGTAATACATAAAGGAAATTATTGCGGTTGTCATTATTTATTAACAATAATAACAATGGTAATATTTACATATTTAATGTGATGAGACAGACTCTTTAATAAGTGAGGAAATGATTGTTGGCTTCTTCTTCAGTCTATGACTGGAGCTGCTGCTGCAGGTATGATATCTGACCAGTAGGTGGCACTGCTATGTCATTTTTCATCCTGAATCAGTGTACTCACTGTGAAACTGGACTGAATTGTCTACTTGTCTCTTTTTACCCTGAACTGTTTCCGTTTTGTGGTGCTAATAACCACAGTATGAGGAGGCCTGGAAAAATGACCTTAATGTGGTTTCAGACTGACCTAAAGTGACCTTCACCTTTACAAGCTCCATAATGAGTGTAAACAATCCTCATTTCCCAATGAGAATCCAAAGCCAGATCAAAAGAGGAGTTAAAACACACTGGCTTCCTAAAACATTTTAAAAACTTAATTAACATGAAGTAAAACAAAAAAAAGACAGCTGTGGAAATCAAGTGAGGATTCTACAGATTTATCAATTCTTCTGTTTACAATTCATACTTAATTGTATACTTAGTCAACTGAAGTACTTCATAATTAATATGCTAAATAGTAATTCTAAATAGCCTGGCATACAAAGAGACTAACTCCGACCACTAGACTACTATAAACACAAAGAATGATTGAAAGTAAACTAACAGTAAATGTAAAATGTATTAGTAGAAAATAAGGGATTAAAGACTGCATACACTGCTTTCAGAATATAGAAGAGTATGTATGAGATACTGTTTAAGAAGCTTAAACAGGCCTAGTTTCTCTAAAGCAGAAAAGTACAAGCAGTTGGCGTAATCACTCAGCTATATGTTCAAAGTGTCAGCAAGTAATAAATAATAGGAAAAGAGTGTGATCTTGAAACATAGGCAAAAAAACTCAATTGATAAAAGGAAAAAGGCATTAAATTAATTCAAGTTTATTTATAAGACACTTTTCACAACAAGTCTTCACAAATCAGCTTTACAGAGATCTGGATCAGAGCCTCTTTTAAGCAAGCCAGTGGCAAGAAAAACTCTAGAGGAAAAAAAAAAAGGAACCAAGGCCCAAAAAAGAAACCCATCCTCCTCTGGTCACCAGACAGCAAAATAAAAAGAATAAATCAATACTGAATTAAGAGAACATGGAAATGCGCCGTCAAGCCATAAAAGATGAAAACGTGAGTGAAATGTTGAAGTCCAGGCAGGTGAGGATGAATCAACACGAGGCTCCAGAGCAGGACAGCGGGCAGTAGGGTAGTAGAGAGCCAGGTCTGGTGGTACTGGGATGGAACAGCTGGAACTGGGCATCTCAATACATGGAAAATAAAGAAAGAGAGACTGAGTGGAGTTAAGAGATCCAATATAGGTAGGGTGGGAGTCAAGTCACGGCAAGTTGAAGAAGAAAAAACAAAAAACACCCCACAAAAACACATCTTGGATAAAACAAGGCCTTGGTTAACAAGGAAAGTCCTGACTACACAAACATACTCAAAGGTTTGGATACAATAAATAAATAAATAAATAAATAAAGTCCTTCCCTAAACACAGGCCTCTTTTGGCACAGGACTTCCTGTACAAATGACACGGGTAGAATTAATCAAGGTCATTACAGTAGAGACAGAATTGTGGACACATTTTCAAAGAAACAGACATATCAGAATGAGGCCTCGAATGCACAGGATAATACAGCAGCATTTTCCATTTACCAAACATGGATTTCTATCACCCCGTAAGACTGGTGTCCTCACCCGTTATTTCAGTCCTGAAGCACTGTGGCTGTAAAAGCTACATAGGACAACCACATGCAGTCATTTCCTAAAGTAGTGCTGGTAAGAGTCTTGAACGTGAGAACAGCTCAGCCAGTTTGGATGGAACACTGTTTTGAACACAGTCATACCGATGTCTCTTGTGAGTTTCTAACAAAACATTAGGTGGTGCATTGTCCTTGTGTGTGAAAGGGATAGGAACCAGATTCCTGGGGGCCTGAAAGGAGGTCAAGGGTGCACAATGTTCTGGGCCATTTTACTCAGAAATAGTCCAGAGTTGCATTCCCAACCTACAAATCCACTTCTGTTCCACCACAACTGAAACAAAGCGTCCTGGTCAGATCTTGTAGGTGGTGGGAAGGGAGCAATACAATCAGTCCAATGCGGTTGTTCAAAGGGTGCCGAGTCAGGAATTCTCCTGTCACAGTCTTTGTCCTTCAGAGCTAAAAGTTTAAGTGTAGCGTGTCAGCGTCATTGCAGGCAGCCAAGGTGGCACTAGGCTCACACCTTAGGCTGTGTTGTCAACGTAGGATGGAGTCAGGATGACCGTTTACCAGCCGTTGCCATTGACTCTTCAGATGGTCAGATCATCGGATCACATGCTCCTTAAAATCCCAACAATGAAAATGTCACTCAGGTCATTTGAAATAAGAAAACTGTACAGAATACACTGATTACTGGTTGGTACAGACTTATGCTACAATAGACTGAGTTTTACACAACGACAAAGTGAAAGCAGGGTTTTAGACATTTGTGGTAATTATATATATATATATAAATAAAATGTCATATGTACACAAGTTAGAGAAAAACCCTGAAAGAAACAAAGAGTCAAAAGTGGTCAACACATGAAAGAACAAGAACAGTCAGCCAAACACAGTTGCAGAGAGATCATAAAGGCGGATAGTCAGTTTCACATGGATAGAAACTGAGTCAGAGCAGCCAGTTGCAGATGAAGACAACCAGAGTTTTAAATGGAGAAACAGCCAGAGATGCAAAAGAACCGGCAGCCAACCAGAGATACACATTGATAGCCAGGCAACGTTGCACATGGACATGCAGACAGCCACATACAGTTGAAGATGGCCGGGTGGCTGGAGTTGCACATGGACTGACAACCAGCCAGCCAGCCAGAGTTGCAGATGGACCGTGTGATGCAGTCAGTGGTAGCTGCCCCCCCAATCCCTAGAGTGGGTCTTCTAGGAGCCAGCGGGATCTACAGTTAACCTTTGGGGGGGGGGGTGGTATATATACTTTCCTTTGAGTTTTTTTGCACAAATTCTATAAATATCACTGGAACGTACCGGAAAGTATTCAGCTGTGTCCTTCTGGTGAAGCCACACTACCACATCACAGGGACAGCTAGCCAGACTTGCAGATGGACAGACGGCGAGCTACAGTCTTGTAGACAGGTGAAAGAACATGTTGCAGATGGACTGAAGAATAAATACAGAGCAACAGATTTACAGACAGATGCAGACAGAGAATTAGACAGTTTCACAGACAAACAGCCAGAGAGTGTTGCATATAGACTGACAGCCAGTCAGAGTTGCAGCCAGTCTAAACAGAATGAATTGCAGATGAACAGGCAGCCAGAGAAAGGTGTAGATGGACAGCCAGAGTTGCAGAGGAACATGCACACAGCCAAACATAGTTGCAGATGCATAGGCAGAAAAACAGCCAGCCAGCCAACCAGAACTGCACATGGAAATGCAGCCAGTCACAGAGTTGCACACGCATATGGACATGCAGACAGACAGACCATCAGCGTTGCAGACGGAGTCCAAACAGAATGAATTACAGATTTATAGCCGGGAGGTGTATAGATTCACAGACAGCCAGAGATGCAGAAATTCAGAAAGCCAGCCAACCACAGAGATGCACATGGATTAACAGCCACAGAGATACAGACGCATAGTCCGAAATACAGCATCATTGCACCTGACAGCCAGCCAACACACAGTTGCAGATGGATTATCATAAAGTTGCAAACAGATAGTCAGTCAGAGTTGCTGCCAGATTCAAAACAGAATGACTTGCAGTGTTGATGCCAGACAGAGTTGCAAAGGGACATACACAGTCAAACATGGTTGCAGACGCATAGTCAGGGAAAAACTGCCAGAGTTGCACATTGATTGGCTTTCTATCTGCCGTGTGGCTGTCTGCCTGAGGGTTGTAGACAGAGAGGCAGCCAGAGATGAAAAAGAACAGGCAGCCAACCAGAGTTGCACATTGACTGACAGCCAGCGAGCCAGGCAGGCAGAGTTGCAGATGGACAGTGTGATGCAGTCACTGGTAGCTGACCCCTCACCAGCCTGTACCTAGAGACAATTACTAAGCAGGTTATTGACCTGGTGATCCTAGGGGAATGAGGGCGCTGGTGAGTGGGTCTTCTAGGAACTGGCAGGATCCACAGTTAACCTATAAAGAGGAAACACACACCAATAACATTAGGAGAAGACAAATAATTACATCTAGCTTAACTCACCAGTATACATCAGCAAGGCCATCTAAACAAGACATGTAAATAATGTGGTATTGTCATTTTAAGATGACCACCCCTATGGTGTGCACTTGGTTCACTCCAAGCTGAGCAAAGGACGAGCACCTGGCTTAGGACTGTAAAAAGAAATCGGGGGTTGGTGCAAATAAATGTCACTGGAACGTGCCTGGAAGTATTCGGCTGTGTCCATCTAGTGAAGCCACACTACCACATGAGAGAGACAGCCAGCCAGAGTGCAAGCAACAGTCTTGTAGACAGGTAAAACAGAACAAGTTGCAGACGGACTGAAGAACAAATACAGAGCAACATTTATAGATAGACAGTTGCAGATGGAGAATTAGACAGTTTCACATGGGCAGACAGCGCTGCATATGGACTGACAGCCAGTCAGAGTGGCAGCCAGTCTAAACAGAATGAATTGCAGATGAACAGGCAGCCAGAGAAAGGTGTACAAAGTTGCAGAGGAACATGCACACAGCCAAACATAGTTGCAGATGCATAGTCAGATAAACAGCCAGCCAGAGTTGCACATTGAAAGTTAGCCATTGAATTGCACATGCATATGGACATGCAGACAGCCACAAAGTTGCAGACAGATTGTCAGCCAGTTTCACATGGTTAGACAGCGTTGCACATGGAAAGGAAGCCAGAGTTGGTGCCAGAGCCTTAGCAGAACGAATTGCAGAGTTTTAGATGGAGACAGACAGTGATGCAGAACGACAAGCAGCCAGTGAGCCGGTCAGAGTCACACATGGACAGCCAGTCCGGCCACAGAATTTCACATGCAAAGAAAGCGAGCCAGCCACAAAGTTGCACATGTAGACAGCGCCACACACAGTTGCAGACAGACACAGTTTAAAATGGACAGCCACCCAGTCAGCCAGTTGCAGACTAAGACATACACACTGCCAAACAGTCAGAAACAGTCACAGTCAGAAAGACAGCCAGACATTGGACATGGTTAGACAGCAAGCCACTGAACTGCACATGCATGGATCGTCAGACACAGTTGCAGATGGATAGAACCAGCCAGAGTTGCAGACAGTCAGTTTCACATTGATAAACAGCCAGCCATCAGAGTTTAAACAGAACGAATTGCAGATTTATAGACAGCCAAAGAATGTTGGACATACACACAGCCAAATATAGTTGCAGACGCACAGTCAAAAAGACAGCCAGCCACAGAGTTACAGATGGATTGACAAAGAGCCTAGGCAAAAAAAAAAAAAAGTTAAGTTAATAAAGATACGCCGCCGCCATAACACCAGCGAAGGAAACTGTAATAGTTAAAACCTGGGGGAGTGGATTCATTAGACATGGTGAACTAAGGTGGCCATCACCAATAACTTCATTGATCATGATTGGTTACAATGTGAGGGACAGACACAGGTTAGATACTGCAGGGTTTGTCAGAAATATTATGAGCTAGGGACATAAATGTCTTAATACAAGCAGAGAAGTGGCAGAATGAATGATTGGAATAAAGTAAATCATGTAAATCACTTACCTGACTGGTGTGACTGGGTAGGGCCAGTCCTGGCTGAACGGCTTGCTCCCTCGTCAGTAGGTGGGCAGTTGGCTAGAGACGACGATCCTGGCAGCGGTCTTCCTGTAGACCCAGAAAGCCATTCCCAATCACACCGTAACGATCATGGCTCTGTAGCTCGTCCACAGAGAGAAAGAGGGAGAAGTAAACCAGCAGTAAACTCTTAGTGGATGGTTCTCTACACCACAACCCCCCAAACCCAATCAAAAACCTAACATTCAAACAAACCTCCACCAGTTCTTTTAAATGGCACATACCTGAAGTCCATAGGAAGAGTCCAAAACAGTCCGACAGCAAACAAACAAACGAGAACTCCTCTGAAAAAGAACAGCAAAAAACGTATGAACACACAAAAAGCTTGACTGAATATATAAACTATTAAATGATCACAAACGTACAAGCATTAGAACCTATAGTTCCTCCAATAAGGGTCTTCATTACAGTGAGGCCTAAACATCTTTTGGCCTGTAACCTACCCTACTACTGATATACTGCCACATAGATGTCATGGAGAAGGAAGATGACAGCAAAGTACGATCTTCAGCGCCAGCAGATGGAGGTTTCAACCGCCTACTTGAATGCTTTAATTGGGAGATGTACATAGAGCAATCAGAGAGATTTAAGGGAAAAATCAAACACTGGTGAAAAGGCTGTCTAAACTGAACAAGTCACTGTATGCTCTCAAACAGTCTGGAAGAACCTGGAACGAGGGTGCATTATTATCTAGATGAAAATGGCTTAACAGAACCTAGATGACCATTGCATCCAAAACAAACACACTGAAATCAGGAGGATAATTCTAGTAATCTTAAACACACACACACACACACCAAATGACTTACCTGCCAACTACCCAATTCACAAAGCATGAACGATGGACCTGAGGCGGTCTTTTTCCAAAAGGTGTCCGGAAGTGTGCGGCAGTGCTCCTTCAGGGTCTCGCTGCATATGGTGGAGAATAGTGGAGAACGATGATGCTGAAGGGGTCATGCTACCGAAGCACCAGTGGAAGCCAGGAGACATCACGGACACTGGCACCTAGAAAACAGGAGACTGTGGCATTACTCTTTGGGCACAAAATTGAAGTGTTTTACATGAACTGCATGTAAACAATGACAATCTCTCTGGTATTTCGAAGACCATGTTGGAGGCGTCCCAGGCTGCCTCCAGCCTCGTCTTCCATCCGTATAGTTTGAACTGCCTCTACAACAGCAACTAGATCTGCCGTTCAAGCA
The DNA here is from genome assembly GCF_030463535.1 of Salminus brasiliensis. NCBI lineage: Eukaryota > Metazoa > Chordata > Actinopteri > Characiformes > Bryconidae > Salminus > Salminus brasiliensis. The sequence continues at coordinate 28,436,669 of NC_132887.1, forward strand.
GGACGAGCTCCATGCAGAACGTCTGGAGATCTTGTTCCTCCGCGGTCGCCATGTTCCTCGAGAATGTAAACACAGACAGAAATGCAAATGCTGGTTAGTGAGAAGTACTGTAAAGTGACACAGGCAGCAGACAGCACAGGGATTACAAGATAAATAGACAAAGCTAATATTAAGACTATAAAGTAGGGATAGTTGCTCGACTCTCTGGGTCCAATTACATCACAAGCTTTCAAAGCAGGACTGCAACAAAACAGCAATGTGAAGTCTCGCTCAAAATACCACCTGATCCTACAGATCCAGTGTGCAAAAGAGGGTTGTAGATGCACTCTGGTGAGAGCTCCCGTTTTTGGATCATCCAATAGACAAAGCATGAAAGAACCATTAAAAGGACTGGTGGATGTTTGTATGTTTTGTTGTGTTTTCAGTGGGTTTGTGGTGCAGTAAACAAAATAACACTTAGTGGATGGTTCTCTCTGCATTCCTTTCTTTTTAGTTTCAAGATGACTTAAAGCTGTAATCGTTGTTGTAATCAAGTACAACACTGGACTGCAGTCAAGCATGTAATGAGGTACTAAAAGGCTTCAACTGATCATGGACTGTGTTACCACAAGAGTGGAGAGAAACTGAAAAATTGAGGCACAGTGATGCAGATTCAGCATCAAATGCAGAAGACAGACGAAGCACAACAGACTCCGGTTTTACTCCAACTGAAGACTGTCCTCTTACTCTCTGCTTGGTCTACATGAGAAGTAGAATATATGGCACTGGCTGCAACCATTCAGGAAAGCTTGTACCTCACACAGCTAGTGATCACCAATATGCACCTGTGAAAATACCTGAAGACAACCAAGAAGCAATTGCTCTGTCCAAGAACCCTGTATGTTAACAAAGATGCAACACGTCCACATGAGACCACTTAATTCGATCAGATAATAAAGACCAGATAATCACAGATACTGACTTCCGTTAGGAGGTTCGTCATGTACCACAGAGATGCAGATGACAGCACAGTATGACCTTCAGCTCCACAATATAGACGTTACGACAGCCACTCACACCGATTAATTGTTAACTGTATGTGGAGCAACCAGAGGGATTTGAAGGAAAATCAAACAGATGTAAAAAGGTTGTCTGCAAAACTGTATGCCCTCTTGAAAGTGACTTCTTAAAGGTCTAGAGAATATATGTTTTTTTACAGCCTAAATTCAATGCGAGAGCTGCTTGTACTCTGAAAGCCAAATTTTTTAAAGATGAGTATTTGGATCAGCATATAACACTTACAAACATGACAGATAGAAGCAACTCCAAATGACAGTGTGAAAGGTAATCTTTGTAGGGCGACAAGAACAGTCCATCATACCTAGTCTACTATCCAGACACAGCGAAAGTCCATAAACACAGACTGGTGACATTTCTTAGTGTGTGTTACAGAACACCAAACCCAGACTGACCAGGCAATGTCAGATGACTTCTATGAAGGGGAGTGTACCCCCATGCTAACAGCTAACAACGTTGATCAGACTCCAGAAGAGGTTCAAGAGTTTCAACCTGATGATCAAGAAGGTTTTTAAACAGGAGACAGACATAGCACACACCATCCAAAGACAGACAGGAAAACATCAGTTAAAATATTGGAAGACAACTGTTTTGTGAAATTTTGAATCTTGATTTTGAAAATTTATTTCACAATCAACAAAAACAAAGCGAAAGCATACTTGGTAGAACGCTTTTAGTTTCACACGGAGACTTGCCGTTACTTACCACTCAATGGATCGGGAGAGCCCTTTCGATCCTGGTAAGAGACCGCCGAGCTGGACCTGCAGTTCCACTCAGCCGACTCTCACCAGGAAAAAGGGATCCCGTCCGTTATATCTTTAACAAAATGAGGAACTATGCATGAGCGAGAGCGGGGGCCAACCGCTCCCACCAGGCACAGTCTTCCACAATCACTTGTACATTCCAGTGGTTTCGCAACCGCATCCTCATGAAAAACAAGTTATATAATTGATTATATAAACGCGAGTTTGCAGCATAACAACCTGTAACTTAATATAATAGACCTGTATTAACATATTGCCAATACATTATGACCAGCAAGCATACCTTTAATATGAGGTGAACACGGACGTATTATATCCTTATATTCGGATAGGACAACCAAATTAGCATGGCTCCGCCGTGCACCTGCACCACTACATAATGCCTTTCATAGTACAAACACCCTTGCAGCCTATCCAAGGGAGTAGGCCTCTTCCTAGTGGTTACATCCCATAACCAAACAGTAAGTTGTTCATATGATAGTGTGTACTAATTGGATGTTACAACAACCAAGAAGCAATTGCTCTTTCAAAAGAACCCTGTATGTCGATAAAGATGGGAAGATGCATGTCGACATTAGACGCCACTTCATTCGATCAGCGCTCCCCGAGTGTAAAATAACTGAATACTGACCCACAGCAGATATGGTTATGATAAAGCCAAACCTTTTAAAGACGAGAGTATTTGGATCAGTACACAACACTTACAAACAGGACAGAAAGAAGCTAGTGTCAAAGTGTGAAAGGGAATCTTTGTAGGGCGACAAGAACAGTCCATCATACCTAGTCTACTACCCAGACACAGAGAAAGTTCTTAAACACAGACTGGTGAAATTTCTTACAGTGTGTTTTACAGAACACCAAACCCAGACTGACCAGGTAATAGCAGCTAATTATTTCCATATGGAGAGATGTGTACCCCCCCCTTGCAAACAGCTAACCATGTTGATCAGATTCCAGAAGAGGTTCAAGAGTCTAAAACTGATGCTAAAGACATGGTACAAACTATTCAAAGAGACAGGAAAGCACCTCAGTATTTAGCTGACTGTGTGTCAGATATTAAAGACCAGATACTGACCAATACTGACTACTGTTAGAGAGTCTGTAATGTACCACAGAGCTTCAAAGAGGCGTCCAACAAAATCACAGTATTGGGTTGATGCAGAGGACCTTGAGCTCCACCAGGTGGATGTTACAAGAGTCTACTTATATGCAAGGACAAGTGAAAAGGTTTTCTGTAAACTGTACAAGTCACTGTATGCTCTTAAACAGTCTGGAAGAACCTGGAACATGTTGCCTGATTATCCAGATGAAAATGGCTTTACACAGAACCTAGATGACCACTGGGTCTACAACAAACCCCCTGAAAACAGGGTTAGATGGTCCTTCATGAAGTACAGTAAGCTAGCTGTGATTCTGTTGGTTAACATAATCAAAAGTGTGTATTTATTGTCTCAGGAACAGACTGGCTCCTTTACGAGTGTGTTGGCTACAGTATCTGTACATAAAGGCTCTATATAACATGACATTGAGGTCAGAAGTCCATCATGAATGCTAAAAGCCTCAACTTCCAGAGGGAGCGATTCTATGTCCCCCACCAATGTGAAAATCACTCCTAGGCCCTTGATTCAGAGCTATGTATTCACTAGGTTTTGATAAAGTTTCACAGGGACATCGTAAACTAAGGAGCTCAGTCAGAACTTCACTGACCGTCACTTCTTTAGGGGCTAGAGATCGTATATTTGACAGCCCAAATTCAATACAGGAGCTGCTTGTACTCGGAAAGCAGAATGAATCTGTATCAATTCTAATAAAGTTGTTAAAGAAGATTTTCTGAGGTTACGATTATAAATCATGCGGGGACACAGACATAGTCTCCATACTGCAGGGTTTGTCTGAAACACTATGAGTGACACTGATATTACTTTTTAATGCAAGCAGAGAAATCACAGAATTAATGGTTATAAAATCGAGGAAATCCTCTTAAAACTAACCGGACTGGTGGGACTGGGAAGGGCCAGTCAGTCCTGGCGTAGCAGCTTCTCAATGTTCCCGGAGAGAACGACGGACCCCAGGCCGCTCGGGTGAACCTCTCTGCGGAAGAGGACCTGCCGCTCCTGAAAGATCTCCTGTCCGGCAGCCGGCAGTGGAGCGAAGAGCCGGTAAACGCTCTCTTACTCGTCGGTAGGTGAGCAGGGGCCCGAAGACGATGATCCAGGCGTCTGTCTTTTTCCCCAAACGGGGCCGAAGCCGCCACGCTGCCGCTGAGGAACCGTTTGCCGACGTCCAGGACACGCGCACCTGGAACACAGTAAACCGTGCCGTTGCTCTTTGGGCCCGATACTCTGAAGTGTTTTACAGTCTTCGAGAAGCTTCATTACGTCACTGAAACGCAGTCACGTGTCAAGGAGCGTCAGTTCCCAGGTCCTGCTGTAGACCAGAGCGCACAGAGCTGAACATAAACTGAAATATGTACTTAAAAGTAGGCCCTGCTACTGGCCGGCCACACAACACATTGCTTTTATTACTTGGGATAAACTAAATAGTTAAATTGAGCTACCAAACCATCTAATGGTCATCAAAGGTTAACCAATCCCACCAGTTCCCACTCAGGTTTGGTATGTAATTACCAGAGGAGAATTAAGATGATAACTTTGCACAAAATATTATTTTATTAGAACACTCAGTATGTTCAATTATTTCACATTAAAATGAGTAAAAATTAGACAGTGTTGTATTACAACCTCAAGTACCAATTATCCATTTAACTGGATATATAGGAAGTCAGGAGCACAACCATGAAACAAACACAATGAGATACAAGAACTTAAAGGGCACACCAAAAATAAAATTAATTAATTAAATAAATAAGTGAACACTACAAACTTCACTACAAAACCACCAAATTATAAATACATGTGAATCATACATTCCACAATGACCCAAAGCTTGTTACTCTCTTCAATTTACGATGTTACAGTAAAGAAAAAAAGGAGTCACTACTTTATTTACTAATCGGTTGTACATTAAAACAACTAATCTAAAGATATAACACTGGTCTAAGATACTGGCACTCAATAAAACAGAGATTAAGACTCATTTATAAAAGCATGTAAAGGTGAAGGAAAGAGCAGTGATTCATTTAAACTAGCAGGGGATACGACTCCTGTAAGGGGAAACACACTACATTAATGCTCTGCAGCTTCCACCAAAACCCCCAGTCAATTACATACAGTTACAGACCTGTAACCAAAGCTTTAGTACATCTGCCTTAGAGCTCTGCTCTCTGCTCACTAACCCAGACTCAGTCCCAAACCCCAGGCACTGCTACACGCTGCAGTCAGTAAGAGTTTGCTTTAAAGACAAGTGCATTAGCGAGCAGACTCTACATTTGCTACATGCTAACTTGGACACAAACAGTAGGGACCTGTATCTAGGCCTCACTGTTGCAGACAGGGTTCAATGCCACAAACACCATCCATTTTAAATGAAGCCCTCAAAGCCTCACTAAAACTGCAGTCCAAGCTGCTGCACACTAGAACCAACAGACACCTGCTCTCACACAAGCTGAACAGCAGCCGTATACTGTGACTACGTTACAGCATCAACTACTAAAACCAGCAAACAGTAAATACCTGCACCTGGCCTTCAATGCTGCATACCGGACTCCCTGACCTGTACAGCAGTTCACTCCTCCACATCCTCCAAACCGTCCAAATGAAGTTTTCCAAGCTGTGCTGAACTTTAAGGAGAGCTCTCCTCCTGCTACCTGCACATGTCCCTGACAATGAACCAAACGAGAATTGGATCAGATGTCGCGAGACTTTTAAAGCAGCGCCTACATGCGCAAAGCGTCTTAACGGCGCCAAAACAGCTCCTCACGCTGCCTGCACGCGCCCCAAACAATGAACCAAACGAGAATTGGGCAAATATCACGAGACTTCGTAGGCGGAGCTCCTACGAGCCCACAACGAGCCGAGCGTCTTAAAGGCGCCCCCCCTCCTACCAGGTAAGCCTTAGAAAGGGGTACCAGCTCTTCTCCTACCGTAATACTCTTAGTATGAGTCACATTTAGTTTTTTGTGTTTCCATTAATAAAAATGCTGACCTTTCACTGAACACATGGTAGTTAGCTAGCTAGCTAGTCCTCAAGCTAAGCTGCTATCACAGAGATGAAGAGCCCTCACCTGCATTAGCAGCTCAGCACCATTTCTCCAATGAAACAACTGTTTCACCATCAGAAAGAAAAATGCTGGAAATAACTAAATGTCTTTGGACATATCGGAGAATCCTTACCTCTAAAGCTTACCTCTATCCTCTATTCACAAAAAAGTTAAATAGTTTTGTTCCCTTTGCACCGATTTTAAAGCAGTTTATTCTGAACGAAATGTGTTTTAATTTCATTCATTTACTATCTTCTTACTGCTGAACAAAAAGACTCATCAAGAGTTAGTGCTGCTGAAGGAGACAAAATCTACATTTAGAGACTCGTATAAAACTCTGAAGGAAGGGCGTGGATTTGTTGGCTAGAAGCTCTCTGACCTGAATCAACTGTGGAGGAAGGAAAGCTAACAGCTAATTAGCCGAGCTACCTAACTTTCTAGCTAGATCTGCCAACGTCCTTCTTAATTAACTAACAATCTACAACAACAATAAACTAATGGGAGCTTTATCTTATTATTTCATATTTTAATATCATGGAAGTGATTATTGTAGCCTACATACACTGAAGTGCTGGGATTCAGACTAGTTTCCTCCACCGGTGATAAAGCCTCACTCTCCTCTCTCTGATAGCGGACCTTCTCCCTCCAGCCTGATTGAGCTGAACTTCATCAGCGTGTCCTCAAAATGTAGTCATCCGCCGCCTGGTCTAGTTCCTTTCAGTCACTGGTTCTTCTGCAGATCTCAGTGTTTCTCTTAGAGTTCTCTATATTATTAATTAGTGTTGTTTGTGGAATATCTGTAAGATGATGCATTTTACCAGAAAGGATCAATATATTACTCATTTGTTGTCTCTAAAAAAGCGCGCTGCTCCTGTGGCGCATTAATACAGTGACACACAGTCGGACTGTTAGACACAGCCATACCTCACAGTGTGAAGTTCATCTGACTCCAAATCTCCACTTCATTAAACTCATTTAGAGACCTGAGTTTAAGGGCTGACGACTTCTAAACTCTAGTAGAAATCAAAGCAAAAACTATCTTCATGTTTTATTTTCTCTTAAAATGAAAGTCAACCAGATTCACTCATTTTATTTATTAATATTTTATTTAAGTACATATTTCAGGTTATATTCAGCTCGTTGTGCTCGGGTCTACAGTGGGGCCGGGAAACTGGTGCCCGTGGTGCCCGTGTCCTCCGGGTGCCCGTGTCCTGGACGTCCCTCAGCGGCAGCGTGGCAGCTTCGGCCCCGTTTGGAAAAAGACAGACTCCAGGATCATCGTCTTCGGCCCTCTGCTCACCTACCGACGAGTAAGAGAGATGTTTACCGGCTCTTCGCTCCACTGCTGGCTGCCGGACAGGGGCGTCTGCGCTGATTTTTCTGGGAGATTTTTGGGGAGCGGCAGGTCCTCTTCCGCAGAGAGGTTTACCCGAGCTGACTGGGGTCTGTCGTTCTCTCGGGAACATCGAGAAGCTGCTACTCCAGGACTGACTGGCCCTTCCCAGTCCCACCAGTCAGGTTAGTTTAAGAGGATTTCCTTGATTTTTTAACCATTAATTCTGTAATTTCTCTGCTTGTATTAAAAAGTAATATATCAGTGTCACTCAGTGTTTCAGACAAACCCTGCAGTATGGAGACTGTGTCTGTGTCCCCGCATGATTTATAATTGTAACCTCAGAAAATCGTCTTTATCAACTTTATTAGAATTGATACAGATTCGTTCTGCCTTCCGAGTACAAGCAGCTCCTGTATTGAATTTGGGCTGTTAAATATACGATCTCTAGCCCCTAAAGAAGTCACGGTCAGTGAAGTTTTGACTGATCAGCTCCTTAGTTCACGATGTTCCTGTGAAACTTTATCAAAACCTAGTGAATACAGAGCTCTGAATCAAGGGCCTAGGAGTGATTTTCACATTGGTGGGGGACATAGAATCGCTCCCTCTGGAAGTTTGTGGAGGCTTTTAGCGTTTCACAGAGTCTTCTGACCTCAGTGTCATGTTATATAGAGCCTGTGGCTGGCTGTCTTTCTGACTATATTTGGCTGTGTGTATGTCCAACACTCTTTGGCTGTATATAAATCTGCAATTTGTTCTGTTTAAACTCTAATGGCTGGATGTTTATCAGTGTGAAACTTACTATCTGTCTGCAACTCTGGCTGGCTGTATCCATCTGCAACTGTGTCTGACGATCCATCTGCCACCGTGTGACTGTCCATGCATGTGCAGTTCAGTGGCTTGCTGTCTAACCATGTGCAATGTCTGGCTGTCTTTCTGACTGTGTGACTGTTTCTGACTGTTTGGCAGTGTGTATGTCGATCCACAACTCAGGCTGTCTTCATCTACAACACTCTGTCTGTTTATAAATCTGCAAATTGTTTTGTTTAGACTCTGGCTTCAACTCTGACTGACTGTCTGTCCATCTGCAACTGGTTGACTGTGTGGCTGTCCATTTTAAACTGTGTCTGTCTGCAACTGTGTGTTGCGCTGGCTGCATGTCCATGTGTAACTTTGTGGCTGACTGGCTTTTTTTTCGTGTGCAATTCTGTGGCTGGACTGGCTGCCCGTGTGCGACTTTGACTGGCTCACTGGCTGCTTACTGTTATGGATCACTGTCTGTCTCCATCTATAACTCATTCTGCTAAGGCTCTGGCACCAACTCTGGCTTCCTTTCCATGTGCAACGCTGTCTATCCATGTGAAACTGTCTGACTATCCATCTGCAACTTTGGCTGGTTGTATCAATCTGCAACAGTGTCTGACAATCTGTTGTCTGCAACTTTGTGGCTGTCTACATGAGTCCATATGCGTGTGCAATTCAGTGGCTAACTTTCTTTCAAAGTGCAACTCTGGCTGGCTGATCTTCCATGTGCTGTTTATCCGACTATGCATCTGCAACTATGTTTGGCTGTGTGTATGTTCCTCTGCAACTTTGTACACCTTTCTCTGGCTGCCTGTTCATCTGCAATTCATTCTGTTTAGACTGGCTGCAACTCTGACTGGCTGTCAGTCCATATGCAATGCTGTGGCTGGCATGGCTGTCTATCTATGTGAAACTGTCTGATTCTCAGTCTGCAACTGTTTGTCTATAAAACTGCTGCTCTGTATTTTTTCTTTAATCCATCTACAACTTGTTCTGTTTGACCTGTCTACAAGACTGTCGCTTGCTGTCTGTCCATCTGCAACTCTGGCTGGCTGTCTCTGTGATGTGGTAGTGTGGCTTCACCAGAAGGACACAGCCAAATACGTCCATATATGCTCCAGTGATGTTTATTGAATTTGTGCAAAAAAGTCAAGGAAAAGTATAGACAAAGTCTAAACGGAACATGAAAGAGCCAAGTCGCACATTCTTTACATGATAAGGCCTCAGTGGCCTTCCTCTGAGAGCTGCAAAGCCTCACATCTACCATGATTTCAGCTTAATCTGCACCAACTGACACCCTATTTTTTTTTCTACAGTCCTTCTAAGCCAGGCGCTTAGCCTGGAGTGAATCAAGTGCCCACTATAGGGGTGGTCGTCACATCCTAAAATGACAATACAACATTATTTACATGTCTTGTTTACATGGCCATGCTGATGTATACTGGCAAGTTAAGCTAGATGTAATTAATTGCCTTATCCTAATGTTATTGGTGTGTTTTCTCCCCTTTATAGGTTAACTGTGGATCCTGCCGGCTCCTAGAAGACCTACTTGCCAGCGCTCTCATTCCTTTAGGATCAGCAGGTCAATAGCATGCTTAGTAATTGTCTCTATGTATGGGCTGGTGAGGGGTCCGCTACCAGTGACTGCTTCACACTGTCCGTCTGCAACTCTGGTTGGCTGGCTGTCAGTCCATGTGCAGCTGTGCATGGCTGTCTGCATGTCCATGTGCAATGCTCACTGGCTGTCTATTCATGTGTATCTCTGGTTGGCTGCCTGCTCTATAGCATCTCTGGCTGTATCTCCATTTAAAACTGTGTGGCTGTCTGCTTAGCCATGTGTGTGCAATTCAGTGGCTGTCTGTCTGTCGATGGCAACTCTGGCAGTCTTTCTGACTATGCATCTGCAACCATGTTTGATGTTTTTCTGACTATGCGTCTGCATCTCTGTGGCTGTGTGCTGCTCTGGCTGCTCTGCTCTTTGTCAGTCTATACCTCTCTGACTATGAATCTGCAATTCATTCTGTTTAGACTCTGGCTGCAATGCTGTCTGACTGTCTGTCTGTTTTTCTGCAACTCTGACTGTCTGCAACTTAGTCTTTAAATCTGCAGCTCTGTGGTTGTTTTTCTGTCTATCTGCAACTCGTTCTAAGTCTGTAGCTCGCTGTCTGTCCACTTGGAGCTCTGGCTGGCTGTGGTGTGGTAATGTGGCTTCAAACAGATGCGAAGGACGCTTCACCACAAGGACACAGCTGAATACTTCCAGGTAAGTTCCAGTGATATTGAATTTATCGAACAAGTCAAAGGAAAGTGTATATACAAAGCTGTCCATCTGCTGCAATTACAGCATTTTTAATGTCAAAGTATTTTTAAATTTAAAAGAATATTTAAAGGATATGTATTACATTTATAAGGATTTATGACCTCAAGATTGGATTAATCTAATGCTGCTCTGGTAGGAAGTTATATACAAATCATTAAATAAGCTCAGGGTCATTAAATAAGTTCAGAATGCAGCGGCTTGACTGCTCACTAGAGCTTGAAATTGTGACCACATCTGTCTATTCTCTCACCCCTGCACTGGATTCCAGTTAAATTCCATGTTGATTATAAAATACTCCTTCTGACTTGAGTCTCTCGATTGTTTGTCCCCACAGCATCTTGGTGAAGTTCTTATACCCTACAACCGGTAACGTACCGTATCAGTTTCCCACTTCAGAAGAAGCAACTCTGGGGGAGGAGCCTCCAACTCTGGAATAAACGTCCTGTTGCTGTTCTGGACACACTTTTAGTATTCTAATCATGCTGCTGTAGCCTGTTTTCATACTAACACTGTTCTGTACTGCTCTGATTACAGGTTCTGATTATTATTGTCTTTCTAATCTACGTTTACAGGTTGTACATCAGTCTACTCGTACTCCTAAATCCCTTTCTTAATTGTCTTTTTTCTTCGCTCTCCCCATGTGCTGAGCTGTTTGGTGCTGACGTGAGTCCGTTCTGGGTCAGCCTTTTCCCACTGTAAACCCCCCCTATTTAGCTGCGCTCCTCCAAATCCCCCTCTCTCTATTCACTGATATGCTGTCCTGCTCTGCGTCTTCATATTGAGTTATTCTCGTCTCACTGCATAGCTGTGCACATGACTGTTTACCTACACACACACTCACATTGCTCTCAAATTTTCATCATTTATGGCTTGATGTCACATTTGCAGCAGCTCTTAAAATGTACTAGTGTTTCTTTTGTTGATTTTTATTTTTGTTCTGTCATGTTGTGCTATCCGGTGTTGACCAGAGGAGGATGGGTTACCCTTTTGAGTCTTGGTTCCTTTCAGGGTTTTTCTCTTCAACTTGTGTACAAATCTTTTTACATTATTATTTATATATATATTTTTGATGACCACAAATGTCTAAAACCCTGCTTTCACTTTGTCGTTGTGTAGAGTTGTGTAGAACTCAGTCTATTGTAGAATAAGTCTGTAACGATCAATAATCAGTGTATTCTGTACAGTTCTCTTACTTTAAATGACCTGAGTGGCACTGTCATTGTTAGGATTTTAAGCTGCATGTGATCAGATGATATGACCATCTGAAGAGTCAAAGGCAACGGCTGGTAAACGGTCATCCTGACTCCATCCTACGTTGACAACACAGCCTAAGGTGTGAGCCTAGCGCCGCCTTGGCTGCCTGCGATGACGCTGACACGCCACACTTTGAAACTTTGAGCTCTGAAGGGCAAAGACTGTGACAGGAGAATTCCTGACTCAGCACCCTGTGAACAACCGCATTGGACTGATTGGACTGATTGTACTGCTCGCTTCCTGCCACCTACAACATCTGACCCAGGACACTTTGTTTCAGTTGTGGTGGAACAGAAATGGATTTGTAGGTTGGGAATGCACCCAGAAAAGGATTGAACTCTGGACTATTTAGAACACGTTCTGAGTAAAATGGCCCAGAACATTGTGCACCCTTGACTTCCTTTCAGGCCCCCAGGAATCTGGTTCCTATCCTTTTCACACACAAGGACAATGCATCACCTAATGTTTAGTTAGTCGATCATACCGATGTCTCTTGTGAGTTTCTGTGTTCAAAACAAAGTGTTTCATTTCAACTGGCTGAGCTGTTCTCATGTTCAAGACTCTTACCAACACTACTTTAGGAAATGAACAGATGTGGTTGTCCTATGTAGCTTTTACAGCCACAGTGCTTCAGGACTGAAATAAGGGGTGAGGACACCAGTCTTACGGGATGATAGAAATCCATGTTTGGTAAATGGAAAATGTTTATGGACTCATGTGTTGATCATATGGATTGCAGTGCTTGTGTCTGCTGTATTATCCTGTGCATTTGAGGCCTTATTTTCTGAGTGGTAGATATGTCTGTTTCTTTAAAAATGTGTTTTGGCCACAATTCTGTCTCTACTGTAATGACCTTGATGAATTCTACCCGTGTCATTTGTACAGAAAGTCCTGTGGCAAGAGGCCTGAGCTTAGGGAAGGACATTTTTATTGTATCCAATCATTTGAGTATGTTTATGTATTTAGGACTTTCCCTGTGAACTAAGACCTTGTTTTATCTAAGATGTTTTAAATTGGCTTGAAATGTTGTTGTTGTTGTTGTTGTTTTTTTTTCCTTTTTTTCAGCTTTCCATGATCTGTTTCCCACCTTGCGTATTGGATCTCCTAACCCCTTGTTTTTTTTTCCCCCTCCTTTCTGTTTTCTCTCTCTCTCTCTCTACCATATATTGAGATGCCCAGTTCCAGCTGTTTCATCCTTGTACCACCAGACCTGGCTCTCTACTACCCTACTGCCCACTGTCCTGATCTGGAGCCTCGTGTTGATTCATCTTCACCTCACTGCATGATCATGCATACCTGTCTGAACCTAACATTTCACTCACGTTTTCATCTTTTATGGCTTGAAGGTGCATTTCCATATTCTCTTAATTCAGTATTGATTTATTGTTTTTATTCCTGGGTTTTATTCTAGGTATTTAAACCAGATCTCTGTAAAGCTGCTTTGTGACTACACTCGTTGTGAAAAGTGTTTTATAAATAAACTTGAAATCATTTTTAAAGGCTTTTTTTCCTTTTATCAATTATTTTTTTGCCTGTTTCAATTCTTTTCCTATTATTTATTACTTGTTGACACTTTGAACATATAGCCAAGTGATTACGCCAACTGCTTGTACTTTCCTGCTTTAGAGAAACTGGGGCTGTCAAAGCTTGTTTATCATATATACTCTTCTATATTCTGAAAGCAGTTTGTGCAGTCTTTAACCCCTTAGTTTCCACTTATAATAATAATACATTTAACGTTTGCTGTTACTTTACTTTAAATCATTCTTTGTGTGTTATTATAGTAGTTTAGTGGTTATAGATTTAGTCTCTTTGTATGCCAGGTTATGTAGAAGTCATAAAAAATATTAAACCCTAACTGTTAACTTATGCTTATAGAGGTGTCTGACAGAATGCTCACAACAGGAAGATCTTACTCTGTCTAAGGGCCAGAGCTTTTTTCACAGCATATTGAATATGAATTACTTCAGTTGACCAAAGTAAGCTATGAAATACTTGGAAATCGACTCCGAGGTCGAAGGTGGGATGAGAAGAACCAGATCTCAAAACAAAAAATATGTGAAAAAGACTGGATGTAGTTCAGTTCATGACAGTCATGAAAAGGGAGAATGTATGTAAACAGAAGAATTGATAAATCTGTAGACTCCTCACTTAAAGTGTATGTGTAAATGCACTGGAACTAAAGAAACAAACTGTAGCTCGTCTCTGTGGCCTAGACCTTGCAAAGCCTCATGGGAGGGTGCAGGCAGATTGCCTCTCCAAGGTCAAGTGAGGTGAGGGCTCCGGACACCAGGAGATAAGAACTAATAAACTGCATTTTAAAACTGCCGTTATATTTAATATATGCCGGAGTTGGTCGTTTAGACATTACAGTCTTTAAGATGTCTAAATTAAATGGCCCATAATGTTGCAGTATTAATGATCTTCAAATGCTGCGATGGAGTTTCAGTTCATAGTTTCTAAAATCTAGATTTTAAAATGAAATTCAGGAAAACAACTTTTTTTTTGGAAACTTTTTTTTTATATGATTTTTTTGTCATTTATCATATTTCAGATCAAATTCTATATCTTTTTTTCCACATGTTGTCCACATCTGTCTTTTTCTGGTATTTTCCTTCATGTTAATGAAGTTTTAATAATGTTTTAGGAAGTCAGTGTGTTTTAACTCCTTGTCCTTTGATCTGGCTCTGGATTCTCGTTGGGAAATTTACATTTACATTTACATTTACTGCATTTAGCAGACGCTCTTATCCAGAGCGACTTACAAAGTGCTTTGCTATTTACCCAAGAAAACCTTAGCTAGTTAGAATAGGCTAATAATTCAAAAGATCCCTTTAAGCTTAGACATTGCTAAACACAATACAATAAGGCGACCATAGAACTATTCGTCCAAGTACTCTCTGAAGAGGTGGGTCTTCAGTCTGCGTTTGAAGACAGCGAGCGACTCGGCCGTTCGGACACCCAGGGGCAGCTCGTTCCACCACTTTGGTGCCAGGACAGAAAAAAGCCTGGACGCTTGTCTTCCGCGGATTTTGAGGGATGGCGGGTCAAGCCGAGCCGTACTTGAAGCTCGAAGGGCTCTTGGTGCGGATCGGCTTTTGACCATTGCCATCAGATACGGAGGGGCTGGTCCGTTCTTGGCTTTGTAGGCCAGCGTCAGTGTTTTAAATCTGATGCGGGCAGCTACAGGAAGCCAGTGGAGAGAACGATCTATCTAACGATTTCTAAAGTCTTTGAAATCACTTTGTAACCCTTTCCAGCTTTATGTAAATCAACAATCCTCTGAAAGCTCTTTTTGGCGAGACATGTCTCACATACATATTCTTCTTGTGCAGAGCATACTCAAAATGTTTGAGTGGGTTTTATCAGTCAGAGTAGCTCTAGTCCACACCTCCAAACTCATTTTCTTATGAGGACTCCTTCAGTCACCTTTTTTGAGATCATTAACTCAAGGGTTCACAAACTTTCTCCACTAGCACTGAGGTTTTTATACTTGTTCTGAATGAAGACATAAATGATCAGAATATTTGTGTTATTATATTAGGCACATTATATTTGTTAATATGCTTGACTTGGATTAGGATCAGATCACATTTTATGACAAATTAAATGAATGCAGAAAACCATAAAATTCCAAAGAGTTTACATACTTTTCTAGCTACTGTAATCTCACACAGACTTCAGAATTCAAGTTCACTGAACTCATTTAATTGTGTTGCAGAAAACATTTTACTGTACTATAATATCTGTTGATTGAAGTTGACTTTACTTATTATTTCAATAATACAAACTCAGGCCAGTTAAAAAATGTAATTCTTATGTTGCAGCAAATCATGTTTTTAATCCTAAAGTTGGTCGTTTAGACATTACAGTCTTTAAGATGTCTAAATTAAACGGCCCATAATGTTGTAGTATTAATGATCTTCAAATGCTGCGATGGAGTTTCAGTTCATAGTTTCTAAAATATAGATTTTAAAATGAAATTCAGGAAAACAACTTTTTTTTTGGAAACTTTTTTTTTATATGATTTTTTTGTCATTTATCATATTTCAGATCAAATTCTATATCTTTTTTTCCACATGTTGTCCACATCTGTCTTTTTCTGGTATTTTCCTTCATGTTAATGAAGTTTTAATAATGTTTTAGGAAGTCAGTGTGTTTTAACTCCTTGTCCTTTGATCTGGCTCTGGATTCTCGTTGGGAAATTTACATTTACATTTACATTTACTGCATTTAGCAGACGCTCTTATCCAGAGCGACTTACAAAGTGCTTTGCTATTTACCCAAGAAAACCTTAGCTAGTTAGAATAGGCTAATAATTCAAAAGATACCTCTAAGCTTAGACATTGCTAAACACAATACAATAAGACGACCATATAACTATTCGTCCAAGTACTCTCTGAAGAGGTGGGTCTTCAGTCTGCGTTTGAAGACAGCGAGCGACTCGGCCGTTCGGACACCCAGGGGCAGCTCGTTCCACCACTTTGGTGCCAGGACAGAAAAAAGCCTGGACGCTTGTCTTCCGCGGATTTTGAGGGATGGCGGGTCAAGCCGAGCCGTACTTGAAGCTCGAAGGGCTCTTGGTGCGGATCGGCTTTTGACCATTGCCATCAGATACGGAGGGGCTGGTCCGTTCTTGGCTTTGTAGGCCAGCGTCAGTGTTTTAAATCTGATGAGGGCAGCTACAGGAAGCCAGTGGAGAGAACGCAGCAGTGGAGTGACATGGCTAAATTTTGGGACTTGGGAAATGAGGACTGTTTGCACTCATTATGGAACTTGTAAAGGTGAAGGTCACTTTAGGTCAGTCTAAAGCCACGTTAAGGTCATTTTTTCCAGGCCTCCTCATACTATGGTTATTAGCACAACAAAACAGACAGTTCAGAGTAAAGAGACACAAGTAGACAATTCAGTCCAGTTTCACAGAGATTACACTGATTCAGGATGAAGAGCGACACAGCAGCGCCACCTACAGGTCAAATATCATACCTGCAGCAGCAACTCCAGTCACAGACTGAGAAGAAGCCAAGGAGCATTTCCTCACTTATTAATGAGGCTAACTGTCTCATCACATTAAATATGTAAATATTACCATTGTTATTATTATTATTATTATTATTATTAATAAATTATGACAACCACAATAATCATTTCCTCTATTTATTACAGATGTGATGTTTTCATGATGCAGTTGTTTTCAAAAATAATATAACAATAATAATAATAATAAATAATAATTGATAAGTTCCTGTCATGCCTGGTCAGACGTGGCAGTGAACACAAGGAAACACTTGCAGGGATGGCCGATGTAAGACTTTAATGTAAACTGGGCAAAAGTAAACAGAAACAATAAAGCAAAGCACAACCGGGGGTACAGCTATCCAAGGGCCTGACAGTTACAATTATTACTCTGTATTTACACAATTTATTTATATCATTTATTTTACTATTAATAATAACGGTTATATTTACAGTTTTACATATTTGAATATATTTATATTGCCATTATTGTTAATTAAGAATGAACAACAACAACAGTAATAATAATGATGTTCTTTATTCATTACTTGAAAGTCCTTGTACTGGTCCTTGGCGAATAAAGAATTCTGATGGAGCTGGTTAACAACGGTAACTAAGGGGAGGGGCAGGTCGACTGTGCCATCACTAGGTTCCAGTACTTTTTTCAGTGTGGAGAGCGTGAGAGACAGACGTCACCTCGTTAGTTAGACTGGAAATGGAGGAGAAGAAGGAGAAAGATGAGAGTGGAGCTCATTAACACAACACTACTGATCAACATGTGTAATTAAGATCATCATTAAGCTAATTATAATATACAGTGTTTACCATCAATACATTTATTGATCGTTAACAAGAGAGTGATTGTGACTCAGTAATGTTGCTGTAATATGTGTTTGTTGCTAAGGGGTTGCTAGGGCATATAGTTGGTACATTAGCTCATTCAAAATGTCTGGCTAATAGATCTCTGTCCACAAACTTTTGTCCAATTGATGCTTGGTCCAGAAGCTCCTCCATGCACAGACAGGACTGGCGAGCAGTGGAGATAAAGGACACCGCTCCCGTTCTCTCAGCTGTGTGTGGGAGAGCTGCCCATTGTGACATCATCTCTGAACATTCCGCCATTAATTTCTATGGGGAGAAAATGTAGGATCCTTTTAGGAGAACTGTCAGTCGGATCAGTTCTACGATGGGAGGGTTTTGGCCACAGTCATTTCTTTGGACGCTCCTGTTGCTCCATGGACGCTCCATGGTGACAATCACACTAATTAACATATTTATCATTTATTTACATAGTTAGAAATATATAGGTTATCATTTATAACTGCATTCCTAATTCCTAATTAAGTAATTAGTAAATGAGAGGAGGTTGTTAAACTGTGTGAACGTAATGTGAAGGGAATGTTAAGAGTGAAGAGCTCAGCAGGTGAGAAATGCATTAGACTGAGTTCAGTAGAACAGACTGGTGGAACCGTGTTAAGCAAGAGTCCTGCTGTAGCTGTAATCCTGAGCTCTGCTCTACACTTTGAGAAATGAGAGGAATCCTGCAGGAATAGTTACAATGCTGGTAGCTTGTCTTTGCTTTGTAAATATAATAACATTGGAGGAACATCAGAGGAACATTAGAGAGATGTTCAGGCAGGTTGAAGACAAGGTTGAGTCCAACATGCCAGCAGTGCTGCTTTCTTCAACAGCTGGAGCACTTTCCAGGTTGACAGCGCTACAGTTTCTAGGTCTTGTTCTGAACTGTGATGATGGTTAGATGTAGATCTGGACTGGCTTGTTTGCTACTTAACACACAACCCATGTGTTGGTAGAGTAACGCTGTAGATGCTGTGTATTAAATGGACTGTGTGAACTGTTCCCACAGCTCGTTCAGAAAACACCAGGGTCGGACAGGTCGACCCTGGTGTTTTCTGAACGAGCTGTGGGAACAGTTCACACTGTAAGGTAACGTCAAAAATGATAAACTTAAAAAATCAAGCACACCAAACGTATTTAAGTGTGTTGAGGAAAATACGATTTTTAAATTCTCAGTAATCAAGTAATAGTTTACTTAGTTTCAAGTTTATAATCAATTCCAGTAATCTACAGTGTCAAGAAAAACTATCTGAACAGAATTTGATGGTGTTCTGCATTAATTTCAAGTCAAACATATTGCCAAATATAATGTGCCTAAAATAATAACATAAAAAAACATGATCTTGCAGGTCTTGATTGAACACACTCATTCAACATTCCCATGGTAGTGGGAAAGTAAGTAAACCCTTGGAATTAATAGCTAGTTGAAATAGCTGTTGTGGAGTGTCAGAGAGCTCTTTCACAAACTTTAGCCATGCAGCAATGTTCTTTTTAGTAAGCAGTGGCTTCCTTCGTGGTGTCCTGCCATAGACACCCTGCTTGTTCAAGGTTTTACGGACTGTGGACTCATGAACACAGATGTTAGTCTGTACCAATAATGCCTTCAAATCTTGGGCTCTCACTCAGGGTTGTTTCTTAACCTCATTGATGAGTCTCCATTGTGCTTTTGGGGTCATTTTGACTGGGTGCCCACTTCTTGGCAGAGTAGCCACAGTTCCAAATTGTCTCCATTTGTAGATTGTGTGCCTCACTGTAGACTGGTGGATTTCTAAAGTCTTTGAAATCACTTTGTAACCTTTTCCAGCTTTATGTAAATCAACAATTTCTGATCGTAGATCCTCTGAAAGCTCTTTTTGGCGAGACATGTCTCACATACATATTCTTCTTGTGCAGAGCATACTCAAAATGTTTGAGTGTGTTTTATCAGTCAGAGTAGCTCTAGTCCACACCTCCAAACTCATTTTCTTATGAGGACTCCTTCAGTCACCTTTTTTGAGATCATTAACTCAAGGGTTCACAAACTTTCTCCACTAGCACTGAGGTTTTTATACTTGTTCTGAATGAAGACATAAATGATCAGAATATTTGTGTTATTATATTAGGCACATTATATTTGTTAATATGCTTGACTTGGATTAGGATCAGATCACATTTTATGACAAATTAAATGAATGCAGAAAACCATAAAATTCCAAAGAGTTTACATACTTTTCTAGCTACTGTAATCTCACACAGACTTCAGAATTCAAGTTCACTGAACTCATTTAATTGTGTTGCAGAAAACATTTTACTGTACTATAATATCTGTTGATTGAAGTTGACTTTACTTATTATTTCAATAATACAAACTCAGGCCAGTTAAAAAATGTAATTCTTATGTTGCAGCAAATCATGTTTTTAATCCTAAATATTTAAAACTGATGACACACACACACACACATACACAACCAAATGCTATATAAAATCACTCTACAAGAAAGGCCAGAGCAGACTCTACCTGCTGAGGAGATTGAGGTCCTTTGGAGTGCAGGGAGCTCTCCTGAGGACGTTCTTCGACTTCACAGTGGTGGCATCTGCCATCTTTTATGGAGTGGTCTGCTGGGGCAGTAGCATCTTGACGGCAGATAAGAAGAGACTGGACAAACTCATAAAGAGGGCCGGCTCTGTCCTGGGGTGCTTCTTAGACCCAGTGCAGGTGGTGTGAGACAGGAGGATGACAGCCAAGCTGGCATCCATGCTGGAGAACAGCTCCCACCCCATGCATGAGACTCTGGCAGCACTGGGCAGCTCCTTTAGCGACAGGCTGCTTCACCCCAAGTGTGTGAAGGAGCGGTATCGCAGGTCCTTCCTTCCTGCTGCCGTCAGACTGCACAACCAGCACTGCTCCCAGCGGACCACATACACACACACTTAACTACACACACATGTTCATGTTCAGGGAATACTATGTGCAATATCCCCCCCCCCCATGTGCAATTAAGAGTCTTTTGCTGTAAATAATATTGTTATTGCTTTTTTAATTCTTATTTATATTGTGTATATAGTGTAAATTATTTATCTAAATTTTTGTAGTGTCTTGCTATCCCTTTCTGCTGTTACACTGGGAATTTCCCCACTGCGGGACTAATAAAGGACTATCTTATCTTATCTTATCTTATAATCCAATGAATTAACCTTTGCACTATTGATTAAAGTATATTGTGGCAGATCCTCAATCATGTGGATATGACTTTACAAAATGAAAAAAGTACATGAAGCCACACTGAACAGTACATTGTAATACTGCTTCCTGCATTGTGATACTGCATTCCTGCATTTTATTTAGAACAGGCGGGCATGACTACCTGCACATCAAGTAAATGAGGTAGAATAACTAAAATAATAATCTGCGAATGGTCTACCAGCAGTGGTAAAAATCCCAGTCCCAGGAAATTCTCTGACAGGGACCGCCAGCATTTATCAAAGCTCGTGACTGAAAATCACTTTGCTTCCAGACAAGAATTGCTTTTTAAAGTCAACGCAGGCCCTTTAAAACCCACTTCTGGAAGAACACTCTGAAAGGACCTTTGCTCACTTGTGCTCAACAATGGTGAGAATTTCCTGTTGACTGGGATTTAACGACTGCTGGTAGACTCGTACGGCCATCCGCTTTCATACACCTGCAAATTTTACTTTATCCTTCACACTATGGCCTTCGGTACACCCATATGCAATCACTCTTTTTAGCCAATCATCCTGTTGCACACCCCCAGATATTTATAGCCCAATCATCCTAATGAAACTCAATCTGCAGAAACTTAAAATTACCACCATCTTAAACACACAAAGTATTTTTTTCATAAAGAAAACTTCAAAACAATCCAACTGCACTTAAAGTAAAGTTTATTTTACTTGTATCTTTAATCAGTGTTTAATATACTTCTTTACCTTTTTAACATAAATGTTAATATTGGCAGATTATTATTCATTTTCAAGAGCAATGTTTTTTATTAATTTATTAATTGGGCCATATTTTACATTCTCAACAGCTATAAACAATATTTTTGTGAGAAAGCAGGCCCATATTTACAGACATGTGGAAGCGGTTTAAGAGTCAGGACACTGACAGATCAGGCTCAACAGATCAGGAGAGAGTTTGTTTGTGAAAGACAGGACCCTTGCTGAGAAACTGGTTCCAAGCCCTGAAAAGACTTTTTGGATTCCAGAAAGAGAGACACATTAAATTCTGTTAGTAAGAATGACCAACTCTCGTATCACTCATCTCAACTCACACCAAGTAACAATACGATTTGAAATAACACCCCAGAATAAAATGGCAACTGTGATAAAAGCAAAGCCAGGCCACTACTAGCTTATGTTATTTAGCTGGCTACTTGGCCCTTTGTGGCCACTACTGTCAAAATAATTAATATTAAATTAACAAAACACAACGTCATATTCACATCAAATAATTTATGACATTTCGATACTTACTTCTGTCTTGAGCCAAACAATCCAAACGACATCTCCGGTTCAAATTCAAACCAGGGCAAACAAAACCGTCCTTCACTTGTTCTGATAAAACTTTGAATATTATTAGAATGCAAAATAAACAGCAATACATTGAAAAACACTATATAAGAACAGTTATTTTTTGCAAACACAAATAAAGTAAAAGAAACTGTGTATGATATTAGAATGCAAAACTTTTAGAATAACAGCAAATAAAGTAAAAACATTGGATGTTATTAGAACACAAATACAGTAAAAACAGTGTAAAATATATGAATGCAAAATAAACACAAATACAATGCCACTCTATTAGAATAACTGTAAAGAGAAATACATTAAATGCATTAAAACATTAAAAACACTATATTATTAGAATGCATTAGAATGAGTGTACTATTAAACTGCAAAATAACAAAACACTGAAAAAATGATGTATTAGAACAATTAAAACCACTCTAATGCAGGCAGCTTTCTGGAGATGTCAAGTCACCGCGCAGTGTGAGATGAGATCCAAAGTCTGCAAATAACACCATACATTAAATACCAGAGGACCCCGCATTTAGCGCCTTCAATTCCAGACCTTATACAGAGTTATTTGTCTCTCTTGTGCTATTTTAACATGTTTTCTACATGTATTCGCGACTGTCTACGTATGTGTGGCGCGTATCTGCCTGCGGCCAAAGTGCTTCCTCTTTTGCTTACCCCCAAACTGCGAGCTATATTCTGCAAACCCAGTTCCTCCATCTGACTCCAGTGTGTTAACCTGTCATATGAACTTATGTCTCTTTGTTAGTTTCATGCTCTTAATGCTTAATGCTTACTCTTACTGCTTAGTACTCACTATCTTAATGCTTAATGCTTTCTCTTAATGCTTAATGTTTAATATTTCATATTATTATATATATATATATATATATTATTATTATATTATTATTATTCATGTAGGGGCCAACAATATTCGTCTACTGCAGTCAGAAGTAAGTAAGCTTAACATTAAAGAGGTGGTTAAACTGGCCCAGATGATGTCCGATGCCGTAATTTGCTCTGGCCCCATCCCAATGAGTCACAGCCGACTCATATCGCTAAATCACTGGATGTCGAAGGGGTGTTCGGAAAATCATGTGGGCTTCATAGATAATTGGTTAAAGGGCAAGCCTAGTTTTTTAGGTAGGGATGGCGTCCACCCCACGCGGGAGGGTGCTGCCCTACTTTCGTGCAGCATAGCGCATAGTCTGCTAGTTAGTTGGCAGAGTAGTGTAAAGTTCCTAGTTAATTAATAAGTTAGTTCCTAGTTCCCAAAGTTAGTGTAGAGTTCCTAGTTGTGAATTCCGAGTTCTAAGTTCCGAGTTCTAAGTTCCGAATTTCGAGTGCCTAATTCCGAGTTCCAAATTTCGAGTTCCGAGTTCTAAATTCCGAGTTCTAAATTCCGAATTCCTGGTTCCAAATTCCGAGTTCCAAATTCTGAGTTCTACATTGCGAGTTCCGAGTTCTACATTGCGAGTTCCGAGTTCTACATTGCGAGTTCCGAATTCTGAATTCCGAGTTCAGAGTTTTAAATTCTAAGTTCCGAGTTCTGAATTCTAAGTTCCAAGTTCTGAATTCTAAGTTCCGAGGTCTGAATTCTAAGTTCCGAGTTCTGAATTCGGAGTTCTGAATTCGGAGTTCTGAATTCCAAGTTTCAAATTCCGAATTCCGAGTTCCGCGTTCTGAATTCTGAGTTCTAAATTTCGGAATTTAGAACTCAGAACTACGGAATTTAGAACTTGGAACTGTCTCTTTTTCAACAACAGCTACGTTCTTTTAGAAACATCTCCTACAGAAATGGTACTTTTATCTTCTGATGTGTATTTTTATTAAATTAGACTAATTATTGTAACTGTACATAATTTATATATATTCATATTTTAGTTTCAGGATACGAGGAATCGTTCCTCTGCAGGTCAGTACAGCCTCAGGAGGAAACTAGTACCTACTAGACGGCTGAGAGAGTACTTGGAGGAAGCGTCTGCAGCTAAAAGTAGAGCTTCTAAGCCCGAAGCTCCAGAGATTTCAATACAGGTGTTGAGCTCCAGGCTGGATCACACTTACAGCTGCATCTCCAAGTCTATCAGTACTCCTCAGCAGGTAATTCACACACCAGCACAACCTAGAACCCCTTCAACCATGATCCTCCCTCATTTAATAGACTCCTCTTTCAGATCAGAGGTAGTAAAGCTCCTCTGTAGATGTAGATTTATTTCCTAAAACAACCAGTTTAAGAAACAGATCAGGAACATTCATACATGACTCAACTGAAGAGGTTTTCAGAAATCAGGTTCTGAATCTTCTTATTGTGCTTTCTGCTCTTGATTTAGACTGTCGTCAGTCTACCCACTGCTCCTGAGTCAGTCCCAAAGACGAGCTGCTGGTCCATGGCCTTAATATGAGGGACTACCATAGTGTGGATCACTCAGGACATTACAGGTATGTGTTCTGTTACTAGGCAAGTTTCTGGTTGTAAAATCTCTAATCTGAAAATAAACAAAATCTTGTGGTTTTCAGTTTTTCTTTGATGCATTTTGATGATGATTGCAAGCAATGTGCAACATTTCAGTCAAATTAACTTTAATTGGAGCAAACCGATCATTTAATAATGAGCTACACTGAACACATTAGTCTTAGGACTCATTTGTACTTAATGACAATTTTGACTGAATATTAAATAAGTCTGCTCTCTGATTTTGATGCATTACTGTAGGGCTGTATATCACAACAATAACTATTATTGTGTTTTAGATCAAGGATGGAAAGACAGGCAATGAGTTGCAAGAAGCTGTGACTGCAGAACCATGTCTGGTAAGTCTCGCAGGATGCAGCTGTAAGACAGCGCTGACCCCAAAACTGGAAGAATGGTGTGTGCTTCAGAGGACAGTTAAGCATACAGACATTACTTACAAGCTTTCTTAGACATGGTATGGTATAAACATGTTAATTAATGCCCACAAGTTTAATCTTTTGTCTCTTTTATTAACTTAACTGTGTGTTCGTTAAGTGTGAGTTTTGTTTGTGTTTTTTTCCCCTCTTTTTCTCCCCAAATGAAATAGTGTTTTTATAATGTAATTCACCTTCATTTTATCCTACATTTCCCTTAAATATCCTAATGTTAAAATCTGACTATTTTCTGTGATGCAAAGTATTATATATACGCATATATACATATATTTGTTGTTGTTTTTTTACTAGAGGCAGTCATCTTGGAAGAAATCCTCATCTTCACAACTGGCTGTGACTCCATTCCTCCTCTGGGCTGCTCCCCTTGACCCTCTTGAGAGTTTAAAGAAAACTACATATCCACCCTACATAACGACTTTACATTAGCCATGGACTTCGGAATGCAATGGTGCAGGGTTTGGAAAAGCATGAATAGGTTTGTGTCCTCCAACACAATAGCTGCAAATTCTC